>NC_051182.1:60857-93118 GCF_013339695.2 Rhipicephalus sanguineus | reverse complement strand
GCGCGTACGGGCCACTCGCGTTCTTACTGTCACGTGACTCAGCCGCCCGCGGGTCGGTCCGTCGTCTGGATACACCAGCGTCGTCGGCGTCGTCTCCGGATCAAAATAAAGTTCTTTGCCTGCCTGCCTGCCTGCCTGCCTGCCTGCCTGCCTGCCTGCTACATATCGGTGAAAGCAATCGCTGTGACGTGCAGGGTTGGATCACTCATAGGTCGGCAAACTCACTCACGAGTCGTCTCACTCAGACTCATTCAGACTCATATCGAGACGTGAGTCTGAGTGTGAATGAGTCCGGGTGAGTAAACCTTTTGTGAGTCTGAGTCCGAGTGAGTTCGGTTGGGAAAAAATTTGGTGATTCTGAGCCCGACTGAGTCCGGTTGAGGAAAACTTTGGTGAGTCTGAGTCCGAGTGAACCCTAAGGGCAAAATATATTGCATGAGTGAGTCTGAGTGAGCTCCACATTTTTTGCCAACCTATGGTCATATCTACTCAACTTCAGCATTACTATCAGCCCTATGTCGGCTCACGTTTATACTCACGTATACTCCCACATACTTCAACGTGCTACCGTTCATACGTCAGCTCAATATTTATTGATCAGAGGCGTGAGTTGAGGAGGGAGAGGGGGAGGAGGTGCCTTGACCTCCCCCCGCAAACTTTTTCATCTACTAGAAGCGGAGTACCCTTACAGTGAAGTTCGTGTTGCCCCTTTCTCCGGTGTGAACCGAGAAAGCCGGCTTTCGTATGTCGCTGATGAGAGGAGACTTAGACTGGGTAAAATGCAGTTCGTTTATTCCGATGCGCACTCGGCGCGTTCCGAAGTCCATCTCTCCCCAGACCCTCCCTTCAGGTCTCTTAAAAACACTGCTGCACGGGGTCTTCACAAGTTCATGCACGGCGCTCTCGAGCGGAGGTCACGTTCCCACAGTTCGAGCACGGTGCTCGGATGCCTCCAGCCATTGAGATCTGCAACACCGTCGTCGTCGGGTCATTTAGCTTGGCAGAGACGAAGTCCGTGGCGAGCACTTCAAGTCGTAAATCGGAGCTCCGAGCTCGTAGAGCAGACGCTCGCTGCCGTCGCTGTCCTAGTCCCCCGCACTGGCTTGCGCCCACCGCACGGTCGTACTAGGCGCTGACGAAGATCGTCCGTCCAACACCACCACGCGTTTCCGAAGGCGCGCTTCCAGGAAAACGCCGCCGAAGCCAGCTGATATACGTGCCGACCCCCGGCATTCGCCCGCAGCTCGGTTTTGTTTATACGAGTCGCAGGCGCCGCATTGCTCCGTCCGACACTTACCTTCAAGGAAACATGCGAGTTAACTTCGGTTCGCAGTTTTGTAGATAACCCCTGTTTTCTGGTTTTTGTAGCGTTAGCTACACTGGCCTAGCTGAGCCAGTTTCGCGCGCTTCCTCAAGAGCCGTGCTGCGCATGCGCGAGGATCAGTGATGTCACACAGCTGGCGCATGGGAGCCGGCACCTCCCGCGTACTCCGCCGCCACCGGCCTGCGCTTTCCAGAGGAGTGACGTCATAACCGTGGCAGACGTACTGGCGCCGGCGCGCGCGCAGCTATTCACCTTCGCTGTGATCGCCGTCTGACACTGCGCTGGAGCCGCTTGATAGCGCCTCTGACTGGCGTTTGCCAGTGTGGTGTAGCCATGGAGAAGGAGAGCGCAAATGCTGCTCAACGGCGCAGAAGAGCGGAGAAGCTTAACTCATCGGATCCCGAGAGAGAGAGAGAGAGAGAGAGAAAAAACTTTATTTTTAAAATCAGTCAATTACGTCAGGCATTGCCCGTCGCCCCTAGCCGTCGGCCGGAATCCCTTGAGACACGGCAGCAGCAAGGGCTTGACTCATGAGGTCCCCTGGACGTTGGGGTCTGGGTTGCGGAGCAGGGCCTCCCAGGATTCTAGAGTGTGGGAACCATCGTTCTGACTCAGACATGTCCACACCATGTGGACCAAATTCGCTGCCTCATCACAAAATTTGCACTGGGACCGGAAAACTTCTGGGTGCCACTTGCTGTAAAGTACCGGGTTTGGAAAAACCCCCGTCTGCAACTTTCGCCACATAACCTCGTCTTTCTTATTGAGCGATCTATCCGCACCTGGGTATACTTGCCGATTCAGCCGTACACGTTAGGAGGACCCAGAGAGATTATTCTGCTCGTCTGGGCACCAGCTCACCAGGGACTTAGAGGGAACGAGGAGGCTCATTCGGAGTCGCATATCATGATATCGGATCCCGAAGTAGTTGCCTGGCAAATTAAATATACATGTGCCACATAATACGTATATCGTCTGTGTCATTGGAGCAGCAGTAAGCAAGATAATCAAGCTAATCCTAGACAATCAGGAAAGCTAAGAATAATCAGCTGAACCTTTGCTAACGCCACGTTATCCTGGCATAGCCGAGCTAAGCCACTGCAACATTTTTATGCGAGTTGTTGCAGTCTGTTTGATTCTGTTTAGTTTTTGTTTCTTTGGTTTCTCATAGATGTTCACGTGATGTCATATCAGTCTTGTCATTGCCAACTATAAGATGCAGATTTTCTTTCCATTAAACTTCAGTTCCCAGTTTGTGTCTGTCCTGTGTGTTCTTTACTGTGTCCAGTTTTTCCCAGCGCTACGCTTCGACGTGAATCAATATCAACTCGCCCAGTACTTTACGTTACTCCATTTCGGGGGAATCTCGGACATCCCTTTTGGCGCGGTGTTGTCGGCATTGGATAGCAGCTCGGGAGGGGTTCTCACTAGAGCTGTGCACGGGCCGTATTTCCGAGCCCGAGCCCGGCCCGGACCCGCTGACTTTGTCGAAGGCCCGCCCGAGCCCGACGGCAAAGGGCTGCGAGCCCGCCCGGCCCGGCCCGACGCACGAAAACACAATCCCGGGCACGGCCCGGCCCGGCCCAGCTTTCTGAAGGTTCGCTGCGAAAACAAAACATTATTTTCCGGTAATTTGGCATTTTATTGAGCATATAAAATATTGTTGCGAATATATTTATAACTTATTTACAGTGTAGGATGGTCCAGCAGTCAAGATGGCGGTTGTTACTTCCAGCACACCGACACATCGTCTGCCTCTTCTACGCACCCCTCACCATAGTCATAGCTGCAACCCCGCTACATCGACCTCCGGCGGCGAAAGCGCCGACTCGGCGCCTGTTAGCAGGTGGTGGGCGAAAGGTACGGCTTCAGGCGAGCGACGTGGACGACGTTTGAAGACGTAGAGGGCGCCGTAGGGTCCAGAGGGGCGATGTCATAGGTAACCTCAGTCACCTGGCGTAGCACACGGTAGGGGCCGGAGTATTTGGGCAGAAGTTTTTCGGCCAGGCCAACATGCCGAGACGGAGACCACAGGAGAACGAGGTCACCCGGATTGAAGCGAACGTTCCGGTGGCAACTGTCGTATCTATGTTTCTGGCTGAGTTGAGAGTCCGAAAGGCGTTGATGGGCGATCTGACGGGCCTTTTCGGCTGTGCTGATAGCGTGGCGAGCATATTCGGTGGAGATGTGGTCAGGGATGGGTACGAGCGTGTCGAACGGCAAGGTCGGTTCTCTTCCATACAAAAGGTAAAAGGGAGAATATCCAGCAGTGTCGTGGCGCGAGCTGTTGTAAGCGAAAGTGACAAAGGGTAGAGCAATGTCCCAGTCGCGATGATCAGTCGAGACATACATGGCGAGCATGTCAGTGATCGTGCGATTCAAACGTTCTGTGAGTCCGTTCGTTTGGGGATGATAGGGCGTTGTAAGCTTGTGCTTGGTTGCACAAAAGCGAAGTAGGTCCTCGATTACCTTGGATAAAAAGTAGCGGCCTCGGTCTGTGATGAGTTGACGAGGAACGCCGTGATGTAAGATGACGTCTTGTATCAAAAAGTCGGCGACGTCTGTAGCGCAGCTGCTCGGGAGAGGTCTCGTAATGGCAAAACGGGTAGAATAATCCGTAGCGACGGCGACCCATCTGTTACCGTTGTGAGAAGGTGGGAAAGGTCTCAGAAGGTCGAGGCCAACACGAAAAAAAGGCTCAGCAGGTATGTCTATGGGTTGAAGGAGCCCGGCGGGGTGTACAGCTGGCCTTTTCCGGCGTTGGCACGACTCGCAAGAAGCGACATAACGATGTACGGAACGGTAGAGGCCGGGCCAGAAAAAGCGTCGGCGGACACGGTCGTACGTTCTGGCAACACCAAGGTGGCCGGCCGTTGGTACATCATGTAGTTGCTGAAGTACGGTCGAGCGGAAATGAGTGGGTACTACAACTAGTAGTTCCTGTCCCACTGGGCGCATGTTCCGGCGGTATAAGATACCGTCTATGATGACGAACATGCGAAGCGAACTGTCCGTCGAGTCAGTATTCAGGCGGGTGATTAGATCTCGTAGGGACGCGTCACGCTGTTGCTCGTCACCGATGTTGCCGAAAGCAGAGAGCGAGGAGATACAGATGGACGTGTCATCCGTTACGCGGTCTGGATCGTCAACGGGGTACCGAGAAAGGCAGTCGGCGTCTTGATGTAGACGGCCGGACTTGTAGACCACTGTGTACGTGAATTCCTGGAGGCGCAGAGCCCAACGAGCTAGGCGCCCTGTTGGATCTTTGAGTGCTGAAAGCCAGCATAGAGCGTGGTGGTCTGTGGTAACGGTGAAAGGTCGACCATATAAATAGGGGCGGAATTTACCAACTGCCCATACAACCGCCAGGCACTCGCGCTCAGTAATAGAGTAATTGCGTTCGGCAGGGGAGAGGAGCCGGCTGGCATACGCAAGAACTCTACCATGACCGGATTGACGCTGGGCTAACACAGCGCCAATGCCGTAACCACTAGCGTCTGTGCGGACCTCGGTTTGAGCAGAAGGGTCGAAGTGGGCGAGGATCGGCGGTGTGGTGAGCAGCGTAATGAGGCGGGAAAAAGCACTGGCTTGGTCAGGACCCCACCAAAATGGCACATCTTTCTTGAGAAGATCAGTGAGGGGGCGGGCAATATCTGCGAAGTTTCTGACGAATCGTCGGAAATATGAGCATAGGCCCACAAAACTTCGAACGTCTTTGGCACAAGTTGGTACGGGAAAATCGAGGACAGCGCGAACTTTGTCGGGATCGGGTCGGATGCCAGATGAGTCAACGAGATGCCCGAGAATAGCAACTTGGCGATGGCCAAAGTGGCATTTCGATGAATTAAGTTGTAGCCCAGCCGCACGAAACACTGAAAGAATGGACGAAAGTCGGTCGAGGTGAGACTCAAAGGTGGGGGCAAATACAATGACGTCGTCCAGGTAACACAGGCAGATAGACCATTTAAAGCTGCGCAAAAGCGTGTCCATCATCCGCTCGAACGTGGCCGGCGCATTGCACAAGCCGAACGGCATGACTCTGAACTGGTAGAGACCGTCAGGCGTTACAAAGGCAGTCTTCTCACGGTCGAGGTCGTCTACGGCGATTTGCCAGTAACCAGAGCGTAGGTCTATCGAAGAAAAATAGGTAGCACCATGAAGGCAGTCCAGGGCATCGTCGATACGAGGAAGCGGGTAGACATCCTTTTTGGTGATCTTGTTTAAATGCCGATAATCCACGCAGAAACGCCAGGTGTTGTCTTTCTTTTTAACTAAGACTACAGGGGAAGCCCACGGACTCGAAGAAGGCTCAATAATGCCTTTTGTGAGCATCTTGTCGACCTCCTGTTGAATAACTTGGCGCTCTGATGGTGAAACTCGGTAAGGACGCCTGTGAATTGGAGCTGCATCACCGGTATCTATGCGGTGCTTGACTTGCGAGGTTTGGCCTAAGGGCCTACCGTCGAAGTCAAATATGTCAGAGTAGATCATAAGGAGATCAGTGAGGTCTTTAACTTGAGAGGGCAAAAGTTCTGAGGCAATCATCTTGGTGATGTTGTTGTGTAGTGTAGAAGAGGTGACTGCGTCGACTCTATGCGGGTTCGGAGAGGCGACAACGGGCAGTTCAGGTGACACCGATGAGATCTGGCACTCGTGCGACGGTGACAGAGTAGCAAGAGCAATGCCTTGTGGTAGGACTTGAGGGCTGAATCCGTAGTTCAGAAGAGGAAGGCACGTCTTGTTCGCTGTAACAGTTACAACTGTGTACGGAGAGGAGACGCTGCGGGCCAGTAGAACACTGGGAGAAGGAGAAACCACGTAATCACCATCCGGTACATTGGGATAGGGTTCAACAGCGACGCAAGTTAGGGCTTGTGGTGGCAGACGAATAGCCTCGGCACACGAAAGTTTGGTCTGAACCACCTCCGACACGTCGGCGGACGCAGGCAAGTCAAGTTGTACAACACCGGCCGAGCAGTCAATGACAGCAGAGTGGTCAGGCAAGAAATCGAGTCCGAGGATGACATCATGTGGACAATGAGCGAGAACATGAAACAGAACGGACGTCTGGCGGTCGGAGAACCTCACACGTGCCGTGCACATTCCGAGTACAGCCGGAGTTCCTCCACTAGCGACACGTACAAATAGGGACTCGGGCGGCGTAAGGACCTTATTTAATCGTGCACGGAGATCAGAGCTCATAATAGAAATATGTGCGCCGGTATCAATGAGGGCAGTAACAGGTAGGCATCCACTTCCACAGCAAGCAGGTTCTGGTCCGTAGTGAGGGTCAGCAGAGGGTTTTCAGGTCGGGGGTCGAATGCAGCGTCACCTCCGGGAGCTGCATTGCTCAGTTTTCCGAGTATGGGCGTCCAGTAGGGCGGGGCGACGAATGGCGACGGAGCTGAGGTGATCGGGAGCGACGATCGCTTGGGGACGGCGAACGGCTGGAGCGTCGGACCGATGTCGCAGGAGCCTCAGCGTATGGTCCACCGTCACGAGCGGGAAACTGCAGGGGCCGGTGGTTGTCGTCACGTCGATAGCCAGAAAACGAGCGAGATGGAAAGGTGCGAGAACGACAGTAGCGAGAAATATGTCCTACACCGTGGCAACGAAAGCAGATCGGCTTGTCGTCCTGCGTTCTCCACTGGGCAGGGTCACGAGAGCGGCGAAACATTTCCGGTGCACGAGGAGGCGTTATGGAACTGACACGAGGTTCCGTCAACGAACACACCGGCTGCAGTCCGACATTTGCAAGCTCTTCCCTCACAACCTGCTGGATCAACGAGATCGTTGGTCGAGGATCATCAGATGGCCGCGTCAGGAAAGATGGTGGCGACGCCGCCTCGATTTCTCGACGCACGATGCGAACTACGCTCTCGTTGGTAGGCGGTTGACCGCATGGCGGCTGAAGGTCCTCGCAAGATGATGTAGCGGCCGTGTTCGGAAGTCGCACGAAATGCTGGGCAATGCAGCGACTCTTCAGTTCTTCGAACCGGCGGCACTCTTTGATGATGTCGTCCACGGTGGAGCAGTCTTTAGACACTAGTAAATTGAAAGCATCATCCGCAATTCCCTTGAGCAAGTGGCTTACTTTGTCACCCTCTGACATGTTGGTGTCGACACGTCGGCAAAGGGCCAGGACGTCAAGGATGTAGGAGACATACGATTCGGTCGAAGATTGTGCCCGACAGGAGAGTTCTTTAGAAGCGGCCCGCTGGCGTCCGACGGCTCTACCAAATAGGTCACGAAGCTTCTGTTTACAGGCATCCCAACTGGTTATGTCAGCTTCATGAGCCTGAAACCACGTACCTGCTGTTCCGCAGAGATAGAAGTCAACGTTGGCAAGCATCATTGTAGGGTCCCACCGGTAGACCGCTGCAAACCGCTCATACTTCGCGATCCAGTCATCGACGTCAACGTGGTCGGTGCCGCAGAAGTTACCGGGATCGCGGGGTTGAGTCAATACGACCGGCTGTACCGGCTGTACCGGAGGCGCGGTCGAAGCGGCAGCAGCAGAGTTGCTTTCTGTTGACATATTGCGGCTGTCCAGGATACGTCCGCTGCGGAGTTCCGTCTTGCGTAGTACCCAGCACCTCCACCAAAATGTTGCGAATATATTTATAACTTATTTACAGTGTAGGATGGTCCAGCAGTCAAGATGGCGGTTGTTACTTCCAGCACACCGACACGTCGTCTGCCTCTTCTACGCACCCCTCACCATAGTCATAGCTGCAACCCTGCTACAATATGATCAAACGACACACGACGAACGGCCTCCATTACACAGATTGCAAACTGTCGTGCAAAAACAGAGAGCAGTCTAACGATTCCGGCTTTAACGAAGTGCGGCGCTTTTGCATTATGTAGCCCGCCGAACTGAACTTACGTTCGCTGCTTGCACTCGTCGCCCGAATTGCTAATATCGTTTTTGCCAGCCTGGCAATCTTGGGATATATCTGCTGCTTGTTTTTCCAGAAGACTAAAACTTCAGATGGACAGGAGGGCGATTCCATAGAGAGATAATCGGAGAGCTCATCTTTTTTAAACTGCTACATTCTCACCACGTGTCGCTCCCACTCGCTGAACAACTGCAATGGAAAGGAAAAGCGGTAAAGGGCGGTCGCGGAAAAGGCGCTGTATCCGTTCTGGAAAACAATTCCCGCTCATTCTCTATATTTCGGGCTTGAGTCGGGCTTTGCGCCGGGCCCGAGCCCGGCCCGATAAAACGCCAAGTAGCCTGAGCCCGGCCCGGGCCCGAGGTGAAAATACGTCGGCCCGCCCGAGCCCGGCCCGCGGGCCGGGTCCGGCTCGGGCTTTCGGGCTACCTGGAGCCCGTGCACACCTCTAGTTCTCACCAAACCACTACCACGGCCGCTACATTCTTTTACCCGAGCGCAGACACGAAGGTTCGCACGTTCTCAAGTAAGCTGTCCATCTTCCCCGAGGTCAGCACCTCCCCTCTGCCCTTTCGGACTTCCTCCTCGCTGACGTTCAGGATTGGTGTTGTCGGGGCGGGGCAAATGAGTTGTGTGTTGTACTGATGTTTCCCAATTGGACTCCTCGATCTACGAGTGTATTGTGTGACTCATTCTCCTTTCTGGAGGCCGAACGCCGGGATGTCAAGCCACCGGATTGGCGGGAGCTGCGGACACCGGTTTTAAGTGCCTCAGGGTTGTCTGACTTGGGTCTTTATAAGCCGAAGACTTTTTGTAAAAAGGTCTCTCGCTCTCTTGATATCTCTAGTCATGCCTCCATGTAAAGTGAGCAGCTGCGTAGGTTCGCGTGTTACGTTGCGGAAGCGTAATGGGCCCTTCGCTGACTCGCAAAAGGAAAAATTATGGTGTTGTGGGCACTTAACTGTTCTCGCAGCAGTCATTCTAGGATAGTTTGAAACGTCCGACGTTACGCGCACAGACGTTCGTTTCCTCGCGATACGGTTAAGGTATCCATCGAGAACCGAAACCCGGCTACCAGTTGAGAAGGCAATGGGCACAGGGCCCGATCACGTATCGCCTTCTACTTGATGGCGAAGCTCAAGCGTCCTCCAAGATTTTAACGCGATAGCGTTAAAGGCCAACTCCGGCGATTTTTCGAGGTCGATGGATTTTAATAAAATTCGCTGGGTACGTTCCATTGCACGTTTCCGTCATTTATGCCAAATTACAGTCTTTAGACATGCGCAGATTGTTTGTACATGAATTTTAAAGATTGTCTGCAAACGCCCTCCTGGCTTCCCACAATTATTGGCAACATTGCGTCTGTGACGTCAGTATTTGGAAGGCAGCGGAAGTGACACAGCCGAGGGCACCGCTAACTTCGGCCGCCACAGCGAGCGTCTGCTGTGCTGGCCGAGAAACTGTCAGTCGAAGACATTACAGCTGATGCGCGACGTGCTCACCTCTCCACTGTGCGCCTGCTGTCCCGGCTGTCACAGTTTTCATACTCCGTGCTGGCGTGATCGGCTTGCCTTGCACGACTTCCGGTTCGTTCGTAACAACGTCTACGTCATACGTATAGAGTACACTCGGTTGGGTTTCGGTTTCGGTGTCGCGCTTTTCTGCTTATTTAAAATTATTCTCCAATTTGCCGAGTATTTCTACTATCGGGCCCGTAACAGGAGCGTCTCAGGAACATAAAAGCACCATTACTTTGACATGGCCAAAAAATCGCCGGAGTTGGCCTTTAAAGAGCTCGTTTCGCAGAAATGCCGCCGTCGGCGTCGCTACGTCGCTTGTGAGCTAAAAATCGTCCGTGACCGAAAAATGGAGAAAGATGCAAATAAAATAAACAATAAAAATCTTCGGTCCCATTGAGGATCGAACCCGGGCCGCTTGCGTGGCAAGCAGGTGTCTTACGACAAGGACACAATGTTACTTGTAACGCTTGTAACTGCTTCGGAAAAAAAAAACACTACATAAATGCCATGTAGCGGAAGGAGTCTCCTTAACGCATTTTGTTCGGCAGCTGTCACGACGAAAATGAGCCCATTCGGCGATTTGTAGGCGCATTGGCGAGGCCATCAAACTGCGTTTTTTGCGCGACGCTAAGCTTCGAAAAAAGCCGGGATGATGCAGCCATCGCCGCTGAAAAACACACACGAACTTTCAAAAAGCTCCAAAAATGGACAACTATGTCCATCGAGCGGAAAACATATCAAGCCAACGTTTCCTTTTATGGCCTCCGAGATAGCGGGCGTGCGGCGTCCCCGCAATCTCGGAGGCCATGCTCCTTTCTAGAGGAGGCGTTGATCAAGCAAACAGCAAACATTAGATAATGTGCTGCCATCTGTGAGGCATTGTGAGAAATATGTCGCGACTCTTGGACAGGGAAGTGCTTTAGATCGAAAACCTGTACCAGTGCCTGTACCATTACTATAGATACATATAGCGCGCGCGTGTGTGTCTGTGTGCGTGTGTGTGTAACAACACACATTAATAAGTATGCACTTAGTGGTTGAAGTGCGCACTAGGGGCCAGATTTCGCTATCGCGTTGAACTCTTAAAGGCGAAGCTTAAGGGTCCCCCAATTTTTTTATCGTATTCTGGGGAACTAGTTTGCTATCATTTCATTATTTCTGCATGTATTGATTTATTTATTTTTATTGTACAAAGACACATTGTTCAATTTGCAAAAAACATGGTAGGCTTTCACCTAACCGGCCTTAATGTTTTAATGTTTCCATTAACATCAACCGCCACTCTCTTGGCCAGTCCCCCTTAGTGGGTAGCAGCCATTAATAAGGAAGAGAACAGACCAATCTTAAAGATGGTCCAGTGTTACATGTAGTACCCCTTTTTTCTTTCATTACTGGAGAGAGATTCAAACATCTGTTGTACTTAAAAAACACCGAAACAATTACTCTAATACAGTCAGAGGAGTACCAGCACTTACAGTTCCCATGGAACACCACCAAATGTCTTTAACGCCAAGGCGAGGTGACCCTCACAAGCTTTCGCTCTAGAGTGCCCCGGATAAATTATTACCTGCATAAACCTGGCTTCTCATTAACTAATCTCTGTGCAGTTTGCAATGAACCGGAAATGATAGATCACTTTTTTTTTCTATCATGCCGCCGTTTCGCCTCACTCCTTAGAATGTTTCTGGAAATGCCGACTGGTAGGCTGGGCTTACAATTTACTACTTCTAGCCTGTTGTCGTTTGGAGCCGATCAGTCTGGGACAAGCCGCAGTGCTATTATGACTGTGCTACACAAGTTCATTCGGGCAACCGGAAGAGTACGCTGCTAGTGCTACCGACCACTGAAACCAACCTTTCTTTTTCCTTTTTTTATTATTCTTTTTTTAATCGTTATCCTACGTCTTTCTTTTAATTTCTTAACTCAATTTTTATTTACATCGCGTTTTGTTCTTGTTTCTTTTTGGCGTTTCAATTCCCTCTATAATTTTCAGTGTGGCCAATCCCCTTCGTGGTTATGAGCCAGTCTCCTGAAAGCGACAAACGAACAAGAATTTTGGCCATTTGGGAGGTTATGCAACACGGTCTAATCTAAAACTAGTATTCATTAAAGATAACTTTTGATTATAACAGACACTGTACCCTCTATGAGCACTTAAAAATTTCAGACTATATGATCCATCCGACTCTTGGCCGATCCCCCTGAGTGGGTAGGGTGCCAATCATCTCAAGAGTACCATCATGTTCTGGGTAATGATTTACGTCTTCTGTTCAATCTTTTGTGCGTGAGGTACTCCTTCTGCACCTATGACGCATGTTCAACGGGACCACCATCTCAGTTGCTCAGCAACTACAGCGCCAACGTGAGCAACCATTTTTTTTTTGTCACAATTATACGCGCCTGTATCTCAGGCGAAGTGCATGCCTCGGCCGCGGTGACGCTCGGCTTTCCTCCACGCATGGCTGCTGTTATATTACGATGACGAGCAATATGTACAGGCCCGAATCTCGTTTCTCTCTATACCGGTTGCCTACATTGAAAAGCACGCGTCCACCGTCCTGTTAGATGGTACGCCTAAAGTGTCGCACACGTTAGGCCTAACAACTAAGCCTTCAAGCGCCCTCTCCGCATCTCATCAACGCGGCGTCCCTTCACGGCAAAGCATTTTATCACCACTTCTACCTCAAAATAAAGTTGACGTCGGCAACGTTGCAGCCGAATACACTGAAGGGCTCAGAAACGGCGAGAAAATAAAAGTCTTAGCGAAGGCTGTCAGGTGTATGAACTATAAGTATTCAGCAGTTCCCATGCATACGACTCATTCGACTTCACTGTCGAGAGTCATTCCGCGAACACCCCTTGAGAGGAGCGCGCAAAACATATTTAAAGCCAAGTCGCATGTATACAAGGCATTTAAATAGCTACTTCGTCGCGCAGGTTCTTTTTTTTTTAACTATCCTCATTCTTGGTGGACATGCCTGTTGCATTACATTGGTGGACTGCGCACTAAACATTGCTCGATTTTCTCTTTACACGCAAAAGGTTTTATTCCGTGGCTTTTGAAAATATGTTCGTTGTTTTCCGTTGTCAGGTGAGCGCCCTCGTTCCCAGCATAAGTAGCTGTTTCTCTTTCTACGGACGGCGGCACATATGGGCAGCACCGATCGTCATCGGCGGCATCTGTAAAATGACGGTCAACTACCGCATCTGGAGTTTCTTTGCGCAAAACGGAGCAAACGTGCCAGCGGACAAGGTCCTCTTGCTCCAATGGACACGCTGGATCCCTTTTGCTGGGTCCGTCTTCGAGGTGTTCCTCGCGGGCCTACCCTACCTACCCGCCGAGGAGCACCCGGTGGCCCACGCCGCGACGGTTCTGGTGACCGCGGTGTGGGCCACTGCCGGCGCCCTCTACAACCTGGCCGCCATGTCGTGGTTCCTCGGCGCATTCCAGCCGGTACGTTCAAACTTCCACTAAGCGTTTTAGAATTGATTAGGTCGAAAGCCTCGAGTTATGTTTTTTCTTTTGTTCGTTTTCTCCTTGATGTGGGTTGAAGTCCCGTCAAGGAGATGATCGACGTCGATGAAGCAGGAGGCAGGTTGGAGGTAATAAAAACTTGAAGGTATATTGTAGCGAAATATTTACAGTCATATGTACATCTTGCCGAAGCACACTGATGATAACATAGACATCAACAGCGTCTTACTCTTCTACTTAACTTTTCTTAAGTTAGAGCCTAGAACACTGTTACTACATACGAAGAACCGAGTCTCACTGTTCGACCACCGAGTGGTTACGGCCCAGACGAAAGTTGCATCGTACGTAGTCTTACTGATCGATCAGTTAAGTGATTACAGCCTAGACTGAAGGGAAACGAATTCCGTCCAGTCTTAAGTACCTTGCGGTAAACAACAAAAAGGGGAGGTGGCCACTGGTGGTCCGCCTCGACATTCCCTTATCCAATCCGTTTATCCTCATGTTAAGCCACTCCCTACTGGGCTGTCCCTAATCTCGACAGCAGTGTCTTCACAGTGCAGACAGGCGTTTTGGCACTCTTTCCCATCATGGCTCTCCCTCTCCTTATCCCACGCTCTCAGGGATTCTCACGGTCGAAACACCTGTATCTTAGCCCTGGTGCATTCACGCCATTTTCCCATACTCATCGAGTTGAACTCGCCGTGCCAGTCGTTAAACGGTTCCGGGAAAGAAAAGGCGTATGCGTGTCCCTGCCTCCCACGCATTCGACCTTGCATTGTTGCGAAAGCACATGTCGGTCGTTGTTGGGGTCACGCATACTGTCGCCTCGAGCGACGGCGTAGAGCAGGGGATGTCCTCCTCATTTTCCCACACATTCGGGCCGCCGATCTCTGAGAACGGTCGCTTGACCGCAACCCATGCTGGCCATCGGGGTAGACAAGCTGCTCAAAGGAAGCCGTTTGCTTTCTCTTGATAATTGCACAGCCAAAGACCAGGCAGGGGGAGAGCCGAGAAAGAAGCTTTGTACGACGTACCGTGCCGCGCCGTCCCGTCCCGTCCGCGCGATCGACTTTAGGGGTATTCAGACGGAGGAGAAATGCTCGGGGGGTAAAGGCGGAGCCTAGTGACGTCAGCTCGCGAGAAGTCTCCACAAATGCCCCCCACTCACACGGGCGAGGCAAACGGAGGGGGAGACCAGTGTTACTAGACTACTCTGGTGGCTTGCACCACCCGTTTGACGAGCTGCTGACGACGAGCTGCAGACGACCATCCAGCTGCAGACTGGACACCCACTGCCGCTCTCTGCAGGAGCAAGTGCACAATGTGGCCAAACAAGAGCCCGAAATTCCGCCACATCCCCCACCGCAGGGGGATCGTTTGTCCTTTCGGGGAAAACGTCCCCGTCTCCTCCGAGGAGGCGCGGGGGGGTCACGCCCACTCGCTAATCCGTGACGTCGCGGTCACGTGATACGCAATCCCCCCGTCTCCCCCGAGCATTCCTCCCCCGTCTGAATACCCCTTTATGAGCGGCGAAACCTAACACCTCGGATGCCTCCTCAAACGCGAAGAGTCGGCGGCGTCAGCAGGAGTGATGCAAAAAATCATCGCGTGATGTGACGTCACCACCATGACGTGACGTCGCAGATCAGCTAAATTTGTGTCAATATAACGTCACGTAACTTGCCACCATATGACGACGTCATTACATGACGTCTTCGATTGGTCAAAGGTGGGCCGATCGCGGAGGCACTACAAAACCACGTTGGGTGCAGAAAGCTTTAATTTTTCCTTCTTTTTTTTGGGGGGGGGGGGGGCTTTCGCCTTCGAGTCGTCTTAGCCGTGTTACTTTTTTCTTGTGACGAAGCAATGCCCATTTATATATCGTATTCCCATGGAG
This sequence comes from Rhipicephalus sanguineus, assembly GCF_013339695.2. Taxonomy (NCBI): domain Eukaryota; kingdom Metazoa; phylum Arthropoda; class Arachnida; order Ixodida; family Ixodidae; genus Rhipicephalus; species Rhipicephalus sanguineus. Next base: position 78,003 of record NC_051182.1, on the reverse strand, counting down.
AAAAAAGAGTAGCCGTTATTGTTTCGTAGAGTATCTGAAGAACAATCGCACGTGTTACATTGATTTCGCGGTGTGGCCCAACATTGCATGTCAACGTATCGATTTTTCTCGAAAGGCAACCGCCAGTACACTTACTCGACAGACTTAAATACAGAGTCTCTATGTCGCGCTTGCGTATTTGAGTACTTGGATCGAAGTAACCACCACGCTCGATTATCGCTATGACAATCGCTATGACACTGTGACAATGACACCCGTCCATCGTTTCGCAAACGGGCGAGCTCCACACCTTGGCCGAATGATCATGTACAGAAGGAGATGAGAAAATCGCCGCGTAATTTTCCGTCCCAATGCTGCAGTGGGGTTGTGAGGAACAGGCCGCCTTTACGTGTGGCTGTCTTTGCAAACTAATCATGTTTTAGCCGCTTTTATGCCTTCCACAGATGGCATACCTCCAGAAAGTTCAATTTTGCAGCTGCCTTTTTTGCTAATGTTTACATTACTGAAGGAGAGTTCACTGCGTAAAACACGTGATAAGTGATATATCATACCTTCGCCTTCTTACAACAAGGCGGCGCTGTAGTCGATTAATCGAACAATATCAATCGATTAATACGATTAAATGAAAGATGGGTGGCACATTTTTGATCGATTAATCGATTAATGTTTCATCTATTTTGCTATCGTTATACGGTGTGTCTCATAATCATATCAATCGTGGTTTAGGGACGTGAAGCACTAACAAATATCATTTTATCAAAACCCCAGAAATTATAGCTGGACATAAGTTTACCTGGTACGAGTGGGCGAATGAATAACTGACGCTTTAGAGCAAAGGTTTCAATATCACATCAGCTACCGGGCCGCAGCCATGAATAATCTTGAGAAAAAAAATCGTCTAACCCTGCCATTTGAAAGAAGCACTTTCGCGTATCTCATACATATGGGTCATTACGTATGGCTGTCTTTGAAAACTAATTATGTTTTAGCCGCTTTTATGCCTTCCACAGATGGCGTACTTCGAGAGAGTTGAGTTTCGCGGCCACTTGTTTCCTAATATTTACATTCTTAAAGGGAAGTTCATTGCATAAAATACGCGATAATAACTGATATACCACACCTTCGCCCCCATTCAACAAGCTAAACAAAACACACTAGAGCTCAGCAGTGCCTCTGCAGCCATTGAGGATTTTTTTTCGGAGTCGACCAACGCAGGGGGGAGGGCGGGAAGAGGGGGGGGGGCGGTTGCTCAATTCGATTAAACTTGCCCCCCCCCCCCCCCCAACGTCGAACCCCCTGCGCACGCCTATGCCAGCGCTTACCCAAGATTGACCGACGGTGCATACCTGAAGAGCCGACGCGTACCACCTTCGATCACGGTTGCTATCCTGGATATATTGTCAAATTTCGTAATGGCGGCATTTTAAGCCAATCAGAGAGGCCGTAGCAGATCTATGTTCCAATCAGAGTTGACCAATGGCGGAATTGAACAATGCCCAGATTAGCAGCCCATGTTTTGATGACCGATAGCAGTACTCGCCGCTAACGCCGGACTTTTAATGTTGTACATCTGAGCATGGCCTGCCGCGGTGGTACAATGGTCCACCTGCTCGGCTGCTTACCCGAAAGTCGCCCGTTCGATCCCGACCGCGGCGGTCGCACTTATGCTGGTAGCTCTAGCCACTGTAGTAGCGCTACGCTTAGGCGCACGTGAAGCAAACCCCAGGAGGTCGAAAATTCCCGGAGCCCTCCGAGGTGGCGTCATTCATAATCGCGTCGTTCTATTGCCTCACATAAAAAGAAAAAACAAAAGAACATCGTACCCGCCGTGGTAGCTTAAGCACGTAGGGTGTCGCGCTGGTAAGGTCGAGGACGCGGGTTCGATTTCCGGCCACGATGACCGCATTTCGATGGGAACGAAACTCCAAGAAAACCCGTGTATACTTGATTTAGTTCACGTTAAAGAAACCCAGGTGGTCGAAATTTCCGGAGCCCCCCACTAGGGTGTTAGGTATGGCCGATTGAAATTTTTAATTGATTAATGATTAATCGTTCGTCGATGTATTACTTTCGATGCGTTGTTTTCGTCGATTAATCATGGTTTTATGGGTACCTTAAAAAGGAGGATATCTCATTGCTTTAGAGGCGGCCGGAAACTGGGTATATATATATATATATCACTTTGTATGCACCGCAGTCGACTTACCTGCGCACCACTTCAAGAACGAGGACAAGTAATGAAGAGACAAAACGCGCAAGTTCTTTACAGACTCAAGCTTTCCTTAAGTGGTACGCGAATAACCTGTGCGTGCATCTTGAGATATCTTCGTTGAGGCCACCAACATACTCTTCTCGAACAGACCAGCAGTACAGGCGTGTCCGGAAAATGGGCTCTAACAGGAGGTGGCGTCATTCATAATCGCGTCGTTCTATTGCCACGTTCTATTGCCACTCCCGGCTGAAAAAAAAACCTCACAGGGTCCTTTATGCGCTTACCTAACCTGACTAAGGCGAAAGCCATCTTCTTTTTCTTCTCATTCGATGTATTTATCCCGCCCCGCCACCATAGGTCGCCAAAAAAAATTAGGACTCGCTCAGACTCACTCAAGAAGTATATTTTGCTCGGAGGACCCAGTTGGACTCACACTCACCAAAATTTTCCTCAACCGGACTCACTTGGACTCAGACTCACTAAACTTTTTCTCAACCAGACTCACTCGGAATCAAATTCACCAGCACATTACTCAGCCGGACTCACTCAGACTCAGACTCACGGCTTGACCTGAGTCTGAGTGAGCCTGAGTGAGTCGACTCATGAGTCCGTTAGCGTAAAATGTGCTTTTTCGATCACGGTGGCAATGCTCTTTAACGCCAATACCTCACATAATAATCGGTGCTCTAGGACACGCCATTTGATCTTGCACCGTCTCATACGAGTTATCAGTGGTTTCAATCCAGTAAGGACATTTTTATGAAATACGCGACTCGCATGGATGTTTATATCATGAATTTCCCGTAGAAGAGTTTGCGGGGGCAAGTCATGGCACCCCCCGCCCCCAACTCACCTCTGATCAATATTTATTGAGATGGCGCATGAACGCTAGTGCGTTGAGATATGTGTGAATAGACTTGAGTATAAACTTAAGCCTATATCCGGCTGACAGTAAAGCTGAACATGAGTAGATAGGGCCATATAGGTCGGCAATAACAGGTGGAGCTCACTCAGACTCACTCAAGAAATATATTTTGCGCTAAGGGCTCACTCTGACTCAGACTCTCCAATATTTTTCTCAACCGAACTCACTCGGACTCAGACTCACTAAAATTTTCCTCAGTCGGACTCACTCGGCTCACCAAAATATTACTCACCCGAGCTCACTCAGACTCACACTCACGGCCCGATCTGAATCTGAGTGAGTCGACTGATGAGTGAGCTTGCCGACCTATGCTCGCCACCCTTCGACGCTTTCTGCACTTAACGTGGTTTTCCGCAGCCTCCAAGATCGGAGGAACCATTTTGCACTGTGTCCATGATAGGCGCACCTTTGACCTAAGGTGCTAAGATGCCATGCCATGACATCGTCATGTCATGGCATGACATCGGTCGGGTTCAACCCACACTGAGTACATTTTCTTGCTTGACAGCAAAGCATATTAGATCTAATTATTTCACATGATATGCTGTACAAATAACGCCCGAAAGTTTCAGTATACACCAAGTTTACATGCTGTGTTTTCTGTTACAGACATACTGGGCCCACCTACGATGCTGCATCATCTTTCTCATCGTTTTTGCCCTGGGCATGGCCGTCACGGCTGCCGCGAAGCACTTCACGAGCCGGCACTTGCATTGGTGCCCCGGATACACAATCGGCATAAGCACATGTAAGTTAATGTCATTCTCCTATTTCCGTAGCTTTACTTTTTCAAAATATTTTTTTTTTCAATCTGTCTATAACTACGCAAGGAACATAATTGTGCAGAAACTAACGGTGGCGCATGTTAATTTGAGGAAATGACCCCGGCGCTCTTAGAAAGGATTTCGATTGCACGCAGTTGCGACAGCACGTGCCATTCCTTTGCATGAAGTAGGAGCAACACAAATCTTCGGAAATCCCATAGTCCGGACTTGACTGCACAGATACATCTTCAAATACGCCGCAATAGTTTAAGGGACCGGCAATCAATTGTTATTCCGTCTGTACTTTTTCAAGGGATGGAAAGCTTACCGGCCAAAGTGTGTCTAATCAGGCAATAGAAACGTGAAAAACTCCGTGAAAAGGTTTATAACCGGCATTTTCCTGTCTGAGGCGACTGCGATGTGGTACACTCAACACACGCCGCAAAGAGATGGAAGGGGTAAAAGCGACGGCGGTTGGTGTTTGTGCGTTGTGGTTGGTGCTTGTGTTTGCTGCGAGCGCGCGCGCATCAAACCCTTTCTGTCGGTGGGGTTCGAACCGACAAGCTTCGAATTCGAAGGTGGCGGTTTCGGACCCTACCGACGGAAAAGCTGTTTTTTCGTGCACTTTAACTATTACACTACGGCTAAAAACTACAGTTAATATCCCATATGCACTCCATCATTGTCTGTTCGTTACATTAGGTTGTGTCGCACATTTTCCATACAGTGGTTTTGCTGAAGAGTTATTTAATAGGCAATGTGGCATTACCACATAATAGATGTCGTAATAGATGTCGCCAAATAAAACCTAATGTACGTCGTAGAGCTAGATTGTTGCTGCCGTGCCGTGAGTGAAGATGCGGTGATAATTCATCATCGTCATTATTTAAAATAATTACGGTCACTGCCATCGCCACAGTTCTCAGTTTTGGGTGCGTTTGGATCGTCGTAGTTGGCATGATCCCAACGAGCGCAGAAGTCGCTTGTAAACAGCAGTACACATCATTGTCGCAACGTTGTCAACGTCGTCCGGGCCGTTGTGTCGTCACTTTAACGGGAAAGCGTTAACGCGAAAGCTCGTTTTGCAGAAGTTCCGGGTTGTGAGCGAAAAAGTAGCGTTGGCCGTGAGCGAAAATTCGAGGTAGATGCAAATAAAGATGCAGCCAGAGGACATTTGGAATTTGGCTTTCCTTGCGGCACAGTCTAGACCTCCACTGAGACGCTAAGGCAGGCTAGCGATTGGGAAGGAGACAGTGCGTCGTGCGCGCGTGTGTGTGTGTGCGTGTGTGTGTGCGTGTGTGTGTGTGTGTGTGTGTGTGTGTGTGTGTGCGTGCGTGTGTGTGCGTGCGTGCGTGTGTGTGTGTGTGTGTGTGTGCGTGCGTGTGTGTGTGTGTGCGTGCGTGCGTGTGTGCGTGTGTGTGTGTGTGTGTGTGTGTGTGTGTGTGTGTGTGTGTGTGTGTGTGTGTGTGTGTGTGTGTGTGTGTGTGTGTGTGTGTGTGTGTGTGTGTGTGTGTGTGTGTGTGTGTGTGTGTGTGTGTGTGTGTGTTGCAAGCGATAAGGGTCCCCTAATTTTTCTCCCCCAATTTTTCATCACCGTCACATTGATCGTCATGGCATTCTCGAGTGTCATAGTCTGCTAAAGCATGTCGATCATCGTGACCGCTATTATCATCGGTCTGTATTATGTCCAGTGCTGAACGAAAGGCCAGTTCTCAATATTATCTCGTTTACCCAGTTTTGTGCGGGCCGATTCCATTGCTCTAGACCAGGAGTCGGCAACCTTTTGAGCCGGAGGGCCGAGTTGCATAAAGCCGACACGGCCGGGGGCCGCACGACAGATAAGAGGCGGAGGGTGGAAGGTGTTGTTGCAGGCAAAGAGAAAATTTCGGCGAATTGACAATAACGTCCAAAATTGGAATAGAAATCATGTTTTGAGCAGGCAAGGTGGCAATTTACAAACGAAGGTTACCAGTAAAAACAACAAAAAACTTTCAATGCGACTTTTGGTGCTGAATATTCTTAGCCAACTGGCTAATATCGACGTCAAGGTTGCTCGCCGACAAACGGAGAAAGTCGTAGAGGTGTCCTTCGGTTAGTCGGGAACGCAAGTTTGATTCGCTGTTAGGCTGTTAAAGGTTATACTCGGCGAGAACTTTTCTTGGCAGCACCGTGGAAGCTACAGAAACCGAAACGCATATGCCTGCTACCGCGCCAAAAAAATAGTACTTAAGCTTATTCATAATTTTCTCATTTGCCTTGCTGAAATATGTGCTGCACTATTTATTATGGGACTCAAAGTTGCGGGAAGTCGTAGGTAAAATACAGTTGTTGCAAGAATGCCTTCCTTTTCTTTCCATTTCCTAGACAGCGCCACCTTATCAGCACGCCTGTTTTCCAAAGTAAACATGGCGTCCATGACGCAGACGCAGTAGGTCAGACGCAGTAGCTGTTCAGTTCTCCAAGAAAAAAATATGACACTATAATGCACACTGAACAACCGAAATGTTTCTCCCAATCACATTTTTCGTGTACGTAATTTTCTAAACGCGTTCACGATGCCAGTGAGCAAAACCAAAATTAGCCGCAAGCTGCCGTACTACTTGCGGAGCAACACGAATGTGCGGGAGCCCCGCCTCCGTAGCCTTCGCGCCTCGAAGGCTACGGAGGCGGGGCGTGTCGACACGAAACTCGACCCAGTTCACCGTCACCCTCACTCGCGTACGACGAGGAGTGGCCAATTGTGTTGAGAGGGGAGGAGTAACCTTTGACATAAACTTTGAGAGTCTTGGACGAGGGTCCTTCTCTGACCTAGTATTTCCCCAAAGAATTTCCTTCTTCCCCCTTTTGTGAACCTGTGCAAAGAAGGGAATTGAAGACGTTATCTGGCTAAATGTGAAGATGGGGGACGATGCCACAAGGAAGCGATCTTTCTTCATTTTTGTCTAACCCCACTTGAAGTGAAAACTGCCGTGTCTGCCTTCAGGTGGGAAGTGACGAGGGGAGGGGCGGGGTTCTCACGTCGTGCTGGGGGCCGCATGCGGCCCGCGGGCCCCAGGTTGCCGACACCTGCTCTAAACAATTATTCACATTAAGAGACGTTTTAGTAGTTCGTTAGAACAATATAGCTGCTCATGTACGCTTACTAGAATTTGCGACGCCTTTGCTGTGCCGTTGTGGACGCCGGCAGAATATATACCTCGGAGGTATTGACGCTATCTTTTCGTCCACTTTTCTTTCTTCACAATTACCTTACATTTATTACTAAAAATATCCCCTATACTTTCCTTGGCATTATTGTCTGTTAGTTCTCATTAATGTTGTGTATAACAAAGAAAACGAGCCCTTGAAATTAACACTTGTTTCCTTCATTCGGAGGTATTCCTGTATTTCGTGTCTGCACTCTGTGTCAGCTGTTTCATACTCCGACGATTGTCTGTGACCGTTACAGCGTATGTTTTATGTTAGAGGTAATGCGATACACCGAAAAAAAAAATAAAACTGGCATATGCCAATAATTTCCAAAAGGTGCTGCGAAAAGACTGTTTATTGTCAGTGCAGCTGCTTTTTGATACTAGTTCAACGACTAATTCCTGAAATTATTTTTTTTCTTTTCAGTGCACATCTTATTCGTGCTGTGCGAGGTTCTCTTCTCTGTCGACAACATGTTCACATCTGCCACGCTTCTCATCACATTCATCGTCTTTTTACAACTGCCATAACTCATTTGTCACATCGCTTTTTCCCCCGTGTCATTCACGTTTTTTTTTTCATTTATTATTTCATACAAACGTACCATCATTTTTCATGATTCACTCATCACTCAACATTTTTCACTCATCATGTCATTCCCATTTTTATTTCATCTTTTTAATTATTAAAAGAAATCATTAAAAAAACAGCTGTCTCATGCGTCTTGATTCAGTTGTTATTTTCAGTCTAAAACACGTATTTCATTGCGCTTTGTACGCTTTATGCTCTATTAAGTCAGTGCTATTTTTTTATTTGATGCTTCTCGCTTTTCTTCAAGGTTGTTTTCATACAGATGGGTTACATTTGACGCCACAGACGCACCTCCTGTCTGGGCTAATACCTAGATAAGGCCGCCACCTTGACTGGTCTTGTATTTTGATCACCTTGTGGTGAGCTGTCAGCATTTAGTCGACGACAACGAACTCGCTCTTCAGCAGCTTCGCGCATTCCAGCGACAGCACGGGAAAAGAACGTTCGAGGTCGTCTTCGTTCGAGCAACGAGAAATAAGCGATTATTGTTTACGCAGCATTTCGCCGAAGATGGCGACCACGATGACGTAAATATGAAAAATTCGAGAAACTTCGCTCGAATAACGAAGACTGGTTAAACAGTGGATCGTGTGGCATCGTATTGCTGTTTTATCGCTTGACTTAGCTCTATTGTAGTTTTTCCACCAGCCTTATAACAGAAGAAAGTGCCAGACCAATCCGTCAGAGCCCGTACCGAGTTTCGACAAGAAAACATCAGGCCGTAAATATGCAAGTCGACGAAATGCTATGCGACGACATCATCCAGCCGTCCAAGACTCCGTGGGCGCCTCCCGAGGTGTTAGTGAAGACGGATAAAACGCTACGTTTCTGCGATGATTATCGTCGCCTGGACAAAATCAAGAAGAAGGACGTGTATCCTCTGCCACGCTTAGACGACTCCTTGGATCGATTACACAACGCGAAGTACTTCCCGTCAATGGACCTCAACACCGGCTACGGGCAAATCGGAGCAGACGAGAGAGACCGAGAGAAGACTGCCTTTGTAACACCAGACGGCGTCTTCGAGTTCGAGGTCATGCCCTTTGGTCTTTGCCCGGCACCTGGGACTTTCCAACGCGTTATGGGTAAAGTACTGGCAGGCTGCCTCGTGTACTTGGATGACGTCGTTGTGCTTGCCTCAAACTTCGACGAACACCTCCGGCACATTGAAGCTGTACTTCAAGCAATCAAAACCTCCGGGCCCACCCTGAAGCCAGGAAAGTGCCGCTTTGCGTACGAGAGGCTCTTGTTCTTGGGCCACGTCGTTAGCAAGTCTGGAGTTTGCCCAGACCCGCGGAAAACAGCTGCCATCGCTGCCTTCCCGCCGCCCACCGACACGAAGGCCGCACGCCGCGGGTCTGGGCAAACTACAGACTTGCTAACGACGTGGCCCGTGAACAAGAGCCCCTCGTACGCAAAGCGGCACTTTTCTGGCTTCAGGGTGGGCCCGGAGCTCTTTATTGCTTGAAGTACAGCTTCAAGCCGCTGTAGGTGTTCGTCGAAGTTTGAGGCAAAAACAACGACGTCGTCAAAGTACACGAGGCAAGTCTGCCACTTCAAGCCAGCCAGTACTGCATCCATGACACGTTGTAAAGTCGCGGGTGCTGAACAAAGACCAAAAGGCATGACCTTGAACTCGGAACAAGCCGTCTGGTGTTATGAAGGCAGTCTTTTCTCGGTCTCTCTCGTCGTCTTCGATTTGCCAGTAGCCGGTCTTGAGGTACATCGACGAAAAGTACTTGGCGTTGTGGAGTCGATCTAGGGCGTCGTCTATTCGTGGGAGAGGGTACACGTCTTTCTTCGTGACCTTGTTCAGGCGACCATAGTCGACGCAAAAACGTAGGGTTCCATCCTTCTTCCTCACTAACACCACAGGTGACGCCCACGGACTCTTGGACGGCTGGATGATGTCGTCGCATAGCATTTCGTCGACCTGTTTCTTGACGGCCTCGCGTTCTCGCGTCGAAACTCGGTACGGGCTTTGACGGATTGGATAACGCTGGAATATTCGACGGCACATGTATAAATGCCGGCGCGCTTCACCGCTTGTCAGTTGATCGACGGTCGACGCTCTGTTCGCCGCTATCAGTGTATTGCTGTAGTTTGACTTTCAGTTTCCCTGCCACAAGTTCGGCCAAATAAACAGTTCCATCTCTGACGTGCTGACTGCTGCCTTCGTCGACGTGGCAATATGTGCCATGCGCAAGAGACACGCCGGGATCTTTGAGCGCATGCTTATTCGTTCGCTCAATATAGTCAATAATGATAAAAATCAGGAGACCTTCCCCTATCGGAAAGATGGTGGGCAAGCGAAGCGTGGTGTCTGCGTTCCTGACCTGTGCCTGGGCGAAGGAGAGGAGCGCCGTGGGCGTTAGTGCGGCTTTTAGCCGCCAGGCGCCACCACCGGAGAAGATCCGCCGTCGCGTCGTCACTCGCGGAAACGAATGCTGTGGCTGCAGTCGAAGCTGCTATATATGGTTCGGTTTTCGGCTGTATTCGTGCTGTTTAAAGTATCATGAAAACTTGTAAATGGGAATCATGAAGCACTTGTCGTTCTGGGCAACCAGCCCATTACGAAGGCACGTGTCCTTCGCGGCTATCTGATCGAGGCGCTCGCGCGTCGTCTCCTAGGCCGATAACAGAGAGCGCATGCCAGTGATGCGCGGTATATTGTTTTGTCACCGTTATGTTCGCCCGACTGAGAGTCGGTTTTTGACTGTCTGAAAGTCGGTTTTTGAAAGCAGCATTTGTCAGGAGCCAATACTGAAAGCTTGGGCACCCATAGTTTCCTGACGTATACTAACGTCTACTAGTCTAGCACTTTATTGCAAGCACGGAGCCCATGCGCTAAATAGGACAAAATGGCACTATAGACTGCTTCCAGGGATATACGTCATCACCCGTTCCCTTCGTAAAGCTTTTGAGAATTACATTTGTGGCCACCGAGAGAAAGCAATATATGGTGCCAGAAACTTTTTGTGTTTGTTGAGCTAGAGTAATGAAATTTGGCAGGCATACTTAGGAGTCTCTTGAATAGTGAAATATAAAGTTTCACTGTGGTGCCTTGAGTAGTTTTCAAATTGCACTATGCTACGTAATTTGATCATACAGTCCGCTTGTGCAAAGCCTAGCGCTGTAACAAAACATGCCAGGAAATTGAAAATGGTTTTGATCCCTACTCAAAAAGAACACTACAGGGGATGAGATTTTCAAATTTTTTCTATAACTTTTATTTTTTTCATAGAGAATGTCAGGATCACCTTCAATTATTGTCAGAAAGCTTATCATGTACAAATCATCCTGTTGAAAAAAAAAACGAGGCCATAAACAAGATATGGATGGTTCTCATGCCCACAAAAAGACTTCGGGAATTAACGAAAAAGAAACAGGACCAAATCTGTCCAGTCATTCCCGTGCTACCCTTGCCAGAAGCGGCGATAAAATGCCGAAAACGCGCTTCAGAAACAATAGCTCTCAAAAGCTCTTGCAGTAGTTCACCTTCACGAGAATGCACCAGCACAGTAATCTTTGGTGTTCTTGCCAGCAGGGAACCTTTTGGGCCTCTACTTTTACAGCGAAAGCTGTTATGAGATCACAAGGGCCGTTTTTGGCGCCGTAGTTGTCCGCCACCGCCGCCGGTGTCCGTAACCACTATCACTCGAAATAAGAAAAAAAAACGAAATAAGAAAAAAGTTCCAGGATGGAACGAGGTTCGAACCTGGGCCCTCTGCGTGGGAGCCCAGTATCCTACCTCAGAACCATGCCGGTGCTCGAAACTGCTTTGCAAAAAGACCCTATACGGGCTTCATGTCGGAAAGGAACCACATTAACACATGTAATGTAGCGTTGTAGAAGAGTAAAATAACAACCAAGCGTCACACAATGCGAATTGAGCAACGAGTGCGTTGTTGAATGCTTCCAACCCATTACAAAGGGCTCTGCCATGATTCTTTCATCACCATAAGCCACAGCATCAACAAAGTGCACATAATGCCTTACAGGTGTTTAGCGGGTACCACGATTCTCCGCAGAATGACGAGAAATGATGTACTGGCTGCTTCCTTACTTCAAAAAATTATGATCATTTATAGCGTAGTGGGTTCCTCGCAAGTGCACTCTATTGGTTGCCAAGGAAGCCCATAGGGCTGTCATGATCCATTTCCTCGGGGTCTCAATAAAGTTCTTTCCCTGTCTCTCTCTCTCTTTCTCACGTTAACCCATGTTATATAGCGTGGTGGGAGAGTAAAATAACGACCGGGCATCACACGATGCGAATTACGTACCTAGTGGGTCGTTTAAAGCTGCCAACCCATTACGAAGGGCTCAGCCATAATTTTTCATCGTCATCAACTGACGCATCAACAAAACTGCACCTAATGCCTTACATATGGCACCTCGCTTCTCCGAAGAATGACTAATAATGTCGTGGTGGGTGTTTTCCAACTTCACAAAAATTATGATTTGTGGCGTAGTGGGTACGTTGCTAGTTTGCTTGTATTAGTAGCCACAAGACAGTTTATAACTGGCTCTAGAAATACCGCTCTTCCAGCTTTCGCTGTGACTGTGCTGCGCTTTCCGCGCAGACCTGGCATTTTTCAATCTGGTAGGGTTTGGGAAGTCTATTATTAACCTCTTATTATTTACTGCAGACGCTTTTACGCAACCCCCTGGAGTGAACGTGCTCCAGGCTGCATGTCAGCATATAGGACGTGCTGAACTGTATCGGTACTTTCGCGGCCGCAAAACGTGTCACGACGCCGTCTAAATAGTGGGGTATTGGCTCTGTGAAGTTTTGCGATCAACTCTGTCAACTATACAAACGCCAAAAGATTAATTTTCATGTGCGGAAAATCGTACCCGCGCCGCACAGCCGACACTTCAGCAGTCCGAATCTGACGGCGACGTCGCACCGAACTACTATACCGCAGGTACATTTTCTCACGTTATTAACTTTTCCAAGTGAAACGAGACCGCTTTCCCGCTAGTGGGGACATTTAGACGGCCGTTTTAGCGAAATGGGACCAAGAACGCGCGCGCACGAAGCTCGGGAGGTGTTCTCTGGGAGAGGCGCGAGAGGCAAATCGTCTCCGGTCATCTCCGAAGTAAAGCCTTGGTAAAGCGGCACTCGCACATCATATGATAAGTAGTAAGCGCTCTGATGACAAAGCGCTATAGTCTATACCGCTGTCGCGTCCCGGCAAGGGATGAAAAACGTGCCGACAACCCATTCGGTATGCTGCTATCCAATCACCGGCTCGTCGGATATATGAGATATACCGTCCCCCGTTTTCCTCCGTACAATGCTAAATGCACTTTGCCTCCCGTACAGGCATCACCTTTCGAAAAGCGCCGATTCGCGTCCTTACGGTAGCAGTGTGATCAACACGGAAGCAGCGGAGACAATGTCGCGAAAGCAGGCCTAGCCGACGAGCACTTTGCTGGTAACACAGCGGCCGTCGCCGTGGCAACATCCATTAGGAAAGCGCCTTTCAATGGTGTCACCCGCTGCGTAAGAGCGCCGCATACCTCGCAAGGTTCGTGAGACCGCCCTCGAGTTTTCGTTGTTTGCGTTTTTTCCCATGCAGTCAACGTAAGCGAGAAGGGCGGAAATGGAAAGGCGGACCTTTGAGCTTTGAAACGACGCCAAGATGGCGGCGCTCGGTGGCGGGAAACACGAGATCTGGCGCCGTGAAGATTGGCGTTTTTGTGCAATTTTGAGCTTCTTTTTCACCGACCACGCTTTAAAAAAAAACAATTTTTGGGAGGCACTTAGAGTGTTTTGTACGCAGGTCTACTTCTGCCAGTAGTAATCGTGAGGAATAAAATCAGTCTCCACTTCTGGGAGATTTTTCTGCACGTTTTTTTTTTTAATTTCTGCGGACACTTATATATAGTTTGCTTTCGGTTCAACCGTAGCTTAGAGTTTGTAACCACTTCAGCCAGGTGCGTGGCTGCACTCAACGGGCTTAACATCTCTTCTTCGTTGGGCCTCTTGGGACGAGTCTTGCGTAATACTCTGCTGTTACTTTTGGTGAGCGGCCTTTCGTGCATGTGCGTAGTTGAGCGTTCGGCTTTGGGCACTACTCTCTCATTGTCTGCAGGCATACTGTTGTCCCACCGTAAGCATCCCTGTTCATTCTTTTTTTTTCATGTCTTTTATCGCAGATTTCAAATTAAAAGCACCATGGAAGTGGGAAGTATTTGCGGTGTAGTTGTAACGTGTTCACGTAACTCTAGCAGCTCATCAACGCATTGGCATCTCTAACCTGCACTATTAGTTGGCGTGTAACTTTTACTAGGCACGAGTTTGATATTTCAACATCCTTCGGTAAGCGCAGGAACTTGAATGTATAACCTGAAGCTAATTTTCTGGTAGTTTACTCAACATTTCGTTGTTTAGTTTTCGCACGTGTATGTGGGTAATTCTTACTCAACATTTTTCTATTTTGTTTTTACACATATGTGGGCACTCTGTGGTTGGGAACAAAGACGAACAAGTTATAGATGGTTTTCACGGCAGCATCACGTGTCCTATTGGGGAGTTATAGCATCGCAGTGCGGCTTGGCTTGCCCCCAATTCATGTGGCTGTCAGATGCTCCATCATGGCATCGGCAACTGTCACCGTTCAGTGTCTTATCGCTGATTTTTGATCGAAAATGACGGACTCGAGATGTCGAGAGCATCGACTAATGCCATCGGTGTGTCATTACTTGGGAGAAAGTAGTGACAACGCGCTGTCTCATGATGGAGACCGACGGTTTGATGGAGCACACTTAGGACTGTGCAGCGCTCACAAAAAGGGACAAGGGACAAAAGAAGTGCACACGACAAGCGCTGACTCTCAACTGAATTCTTATTCCGAAGCACACAAAAATGTAAACACGAAGAAATCATCGAGTCGTGACATTGTACTCCGGACGAAAAACATCTCCTTGGCTGTTGCCCCTTAACATAGCATGCGCACAACGAATTTTAAGTAGGGGTGTGCGAATAGTGAAATTTTATCTCGAATCGGATTCGAATCGAATAGTGCCGAATAGTGGCCAAAAATATCGAATATCGAATACCAAAGATTTTATTAAAATTAGAAAAAAAGAGCAGTGGTAATGATGCGCTTCATCGTCATGAGTACTCCGGGCCCAAAAATCTTCGGGCGCCCGTTCACAGCAGCGTTTTCACTGCGCGCCGGAACAATGGGAGTTTCTGAACGAGTGGTGTGGTGCGGCAGTGACACAGTGAGAACAAATTTGCCCATGTGAAGCCAATCACCGAGGTTTTCGCGAGCAAAAGTCGGGACGTTTTACGGCGCTTGCGGCATACGCGACTGAACTACGCAAGAAGTCCGTGTTTTCTTTCGGAAGCGAAGTTGTGAATGTCTTGACAGTTTCCTCGTGTGTGTGTTTTTTACGTGCGGAAATGACATAACCTCCTTTAATATAAACATGCGCTCGCCTTTGAACCAGTATATCGGTGAAAGCTTTAATGAAAGGCCTACTCTAACGACGTTAGCGTTACTTCTAGCCGCCTTACCCTAACCAAGTTGCACCAATGACCTTTGTCGCGTTATATACATTCGTCCTGTCGAATTATTCGAAACTTCGAATACTAGCTATTCGAAAGTCCAATCGAATTATTCGATTAGATATTATTCGATTCGAATTCGAAACTTGAATATTCGCACACCCCTAATTTTAAGTCACATTACCGCACGTGCTGACCAAAAACTTGTATTCCCTGTCCCAAAGCTTTATCGATAGCTGGCTAACACATTTTTCGTAGCTTCTTCTAATGTGGAAGGCCTCGATAGTTTCTCGGGCAAGCTGCTTATATTGTGCCTGGAAAGAACCACGGTAAAGTGCGGAGTGCACCCGCACTCCCGGCAATGATCTGCTAGATGAAAATTTGTCTTTTGCGTTAACGAACGCTTGTGTTCCCCCAAACGAACATTCAGGCACCTCCCACTCTGTCCAATGTAAGATCTACCGCACGACAACGGGATATGATACACGATTCCTACATCGCAGTCAACAAACTTGGACATGTGTTTAGTACCACATTCGCTGTTCGTTTCTTTCGACCCACTCGGCTGCACGCACTTGTTCACGCGGGCGCACATGCCGGACAACTTGTTTGGGGTGGAAAAGACGACGTCCACCCCGTAGCGCTTAGCGACTTTTTTTTTTTTTAGGCCATGTGAAAGCTTGTTGTGCGTAGGGTAAAACAGCGCATCTTTTTCGCTTACGGCTGCTTTCAGTTTGTGCCCTCTGTCGGATGCACTGACTCAGGAATGCCAGAGTTCAATGCTGGCTCGAGCCACGATTTTAAAGCAAAGCTTTTAAATTCGAGCCGCTTTGCACACAGCGATATTCGCTCTCATGCGCCACAGAAATTGGGCGAGCCCCACTACTTGCCTCCGGATCGGGGCCCAGCGATGCTGGGCAAGTGCATAGTGAGGGGGAAAGCAAAGTATAGTTGAGAGTGAAGCCTAGTGTGGCAAGGAGAGTGAAGGGGAAGCGATGGTAAAGCATAGCCCAGCAGGCATCCAGGCAAGGGAGGGGAGAACAAAGGCGAGCAGTGAGGGGAAGCCAACGCTCAGTTGCCCTGAGCACAGGCTATGTTGGCTATGATGGTGGCTATGACATCGGTTCTCCTCGGTAAAAGGCGAGGTGGTGGATGGCAATGCTAAAACCCCCTCACTATGCATTACTTTGCACTCCATCGCTGATGCTTCCCCTCAGCTTCGCAGTCCCTTGGCTATGCACAGTTTTCCTTTCCTCCCATCGGAATTTTTCGCTCACCGACAGCACCCCGCCTCAGTTTCTATTTTTCTTTGCAACAGTGCCTCAACACTATTACTTGCATTCAGATTTTCTTAAGTCTCGCTGTGCCTGGTTGTACCACGGGTTGTGGTATTCGCCTATGTGCTGCAAGTGGCTTGTGAAAAGTTTCTCGTAATGGGCAAGCCGCGTTCTTCATGTCGTGAGCTGTGATTAGCGTTCATCATGCGCTCACATCCTCCTGCGACAATGTTGTCACATAGGAAGCTAAGGAGACAACCACAAGAGCACCCAGACATAGGCGGCTAGCAAAAAAACAATTTCACGCATATCCACGAAGTGAATGATGATGAGTGGGCGAAGGACAGGGGATCATTCGGGTGACCGTGAATCCCCCGTACATACATAATGAAACGGGGGCGCGAATAAGACGGCACACAATAAGAGATCGACACAGGACGACGCGCTACTAACTGACATTTTCATATTCAATCAACTCGAAAAAAAACATTTAAAACGCAGTTAGACCAGATTAAACCCAACGAGTCGACATAAAAAGATCAAAAATTAGCGCTCAGCACGCATTCTCTCTAAAAAGGCTATCTCATCATGCTGCAGATTAATAGAAGGATGACTAATGCAACTCGGCCCCTCCTTCACGATATGAAAAGGCCTCATTATCTCCCT
>NC_051182.1:28683-60757 GCF_013339695.2 Rhipicephalus sanguineus | reverse complement strand
CCCGCTCGCACATGTTATCGGCGTCGCAGATAAAGTCTTCCTGTTCATCCTCGACCTTACCTCAGCGTTTCAACAGCCAGAAAACGTGCGGTGCGGCATGATTAACCATGAGTGGCCGAAGCTGCCCAATTGATGTTTTGTTGCCACTTACTAAAGTGCTTTCCCGTCGAGGACAGCAGAGGTCACTGGTGGCACATGCAGACGGACATTACACTTAGTTTTGACAATGAGTTGGCTACAAATTAATTATTACAGCCCAAAGCGGTTAGGTACCCTTAGTCATAAATGTTAAACCGTGAGCAGTTCTGGAAAGGCATTCATGACAGCTGCGCAGATGTGAGATAATTTGTTCGCCTCCGTTCAGTATAAACGTTTCGACTTGCTCTAGGTCTAGCTGTTCACTACACGCGATGCGCGCGGCCCATGACTACATCCGATTGTTCTGTGCCGATTTACGCGTTCACAAAAAGAAGATTGCTGAGGAAACGTTTTTCGTTGCGCAAATTTTTTTTCTTTGCTCTTTTTGTTGTTGCCTACCTCCAGAAGCTACTGTCATAGGCTGAGCATCTTCGCGACACCTGCGAAGTCTGCTTGCATTGCTTTACGCTCCTCAAGGAAA
This sequence comes from Rhipicephalus sanguineus, assembly GCF_013339695.2. Taxonomy (NCBI): domain Eukaryota; kingdom Metazoa; phylum Arthropoda; class Arachnida; order Ixodida; family Ixodidae; genus Rhipicephalus; species Rhipicephalus sanguineus. The sequence continues at coordinate 60,138 of NC_051182.1, read as the reverse complement.
ACCTGTCTACATCTAACCGCGATGAGGTAGACCAGGCATTCCTTCAGGAAGAACAAGCGATTGATATCTTGAACAGGCGCGCCCATCTTCACTCTGATGATTGTAGGCGAGGTTGTAGGCTGCAAACTGTTACACGTTAGCCATTTAGAGGGCGGCAGCAGCCCATTTTTTGCACACGCTAGACACAAATAAACCCGAGAACACATTTTTCTTGACGAAAAGCCACCAGAGCCACGTTTTGCTGCAGCAGAATAATTAAAACTGAGATTTACGCACAATGCAAGCTAATAACAACCATCAGTCGCACTGCGGTGAGCACACACAGCAAGGGCCATTTTGGCCAGTTATATCTCGTAAACAAAGCAAATGAGGACATATAATATTAAAACCGTGTGTTCACTGACATAAGCGCTCTTCGATAAAAAATTGTCGTCAAATTGAAACCGGAGTTTTTTTAATTTTATTTTTTGAAAATGTACTTTTTTGAAAAAAACTCGCTCTTTAACTATTTTTGTCTTTTTTTGCGCTGCCCGTAGGAAAATGATCTTCCGTATAAATGTTGCAAAGGCTTTTTTCTATAGTTGACATTGTTTTCAAGTTTCTGTTTGAAGCAGCAAAGGCGCCAAGGCGCCTCAAACTTAGGACCCTTTCTTGATTTCGGCCGTGTTTGCCCTTTTTTCGCATTTTCTTCTTTTTGAGGACGGCATAAAAAAAGCATGGATGTAATTCACAGTAATGCGTATTAAAACCAGCAACAAAAATTTCGACACATCATTTATAGTTCGCGTTAAATTCGGCCGTGAAATCCGAAAACATTGCAGTGCGCAAAAACAGGAGGCCCGCGCCGCCACCTTCAAATATTTTTTTCGCGCGCTGGGAGCGTTTCTTGGAAATAAAATTTTCAGTTCCGTGCACTTTGAATGTGCCCACATAACATATAAAAAACTCAGGCAAAACAAAAATTGCGACCGGACAGGCATGTTCGATCTCTCGTGGAATCACCCTACTGTTGTGATCGACCTCCCGGACATGGCGCCGCTTAGACGTGAGACGGTTGCTGGACAGCGCTCCCAGAGGTGAACCAAAAGCGACAACAAAGCAAGCCGTACTTGGAATTTTGCGGCGCAGCCGCCTCTCCTCGTAGAACCCTTGGAACTTGCCCGACCGACTGGCGACCTATGAAAGGCTGTTTAAAGTCAAAACGGCTTAAAAAGGGTGGTTATCTCAGTACGTCTCTGTTCGTCGTAGTGCCGCGGACAATGAGCCAAGCGACTGAGAACCGTCTGGGGATGCATTTCCCACGTTCTCCGTGGTGCCTTACCGCTGTTTCCACAAGTCGTGGTCTGCCTGGCGCCGTTGACTCCTCATTGCAACGGATTACGGAATTGATTTCTACGTAGAACCCAACATCTTCGGCTTGCGCTGTGTCATGCGCCTGGTGCAGTGTTTGTACAGTGTTTTCTCCCTCGCCATGGTACGAACTGGGCGTGCCTCTTCCGCTTTCCCTGGGTTGGGAAGAAGGCGGTGTTTCACCCTCCCTTATCGAGGGCGGAGGTGAAGAGCACGTTTTGATTGGACAATCCTGGGTTCCATTGTTTCCCCAGCAAGGGATCCTGGGGAAGACGTGGACTTTAAAACACGAGCGCAGAGACGCTCGAGGCATGCTACCAGAAACATTGAAGTAGCACGCTACCTTGAACCTATATACAATGTAAATAAACACTCCTGTCAACCGCACCGGCTCCTCTCCTCGACATCTCCCCGGCACTTTGGCTGGCTCCGGTCTTATGGGCAGACCCCCGACTACATCAGTACCTCGCCAACTCGCAAAAGGAAGAATTACGTCACATTGGGCACTTCGCAAGTGCATACTTGCATGATACTTAAAAATACGAGCCCGTTACTTAAACAGGGATTTTGGAAGACAAGGACAAGCGCAAGGACAAGTTACGCGTTCGTATTTCAAGTATCATGAATCACCAACTCGCCCAGTCAGCCATTTTTTAACAAGTATACTTGCAGCAGGATTTCTAGGAGAGTTTGAAAGGGCCAATTTAAAGGCGCACAGATGTTCCTGTTCTTGCGCCGCGGTTTAGGTGTCCGCCGAGAAGCGAAACCAGGGAAGCGATTGAGAAGGCAGTGTGGGCAGGGTCCGATCATGCTATCGCGTGCTAACACTTGAAAGTGGAGCTATAGCGTGCTCCAAATTTTACAGCGAAAGCCGTTATGCGATCATTTCAACGGCCGTTTTTGGTGCCGTAGTTGTCCGCCGCCGCCGCCGGTGAGTGTGACCACTATCGCTCGAAATAAGAAAAAAAAGGAAATAAGAAAAAATTTGCAGGATGAAACAAGGTTCGAACCTGGGACTCTGCGTGGCAGCCCAGTATTCTACCTCAGAGCCATGCCGGTGCTTGAAGCTGCTTTGCAAGAAGACCCTATACAAGCTTCATGTCGGGAAGGAACCACGTTAACATATGTAATGTAGCGTGGTAGAAGAGTAAAACAACAGCCAAGCGTCACATAACGCGAATTCTGTAACCAGGCGCCACACAATGCGAATTGCGCAACGAGTAGGTTGTTGAATGCTTCCAACCCATTACAAAGGGCTCTGCCGTAATTCTTCATCGTCATTAGCCACAGCATCAACATAGTGCATATAATGCCTAACAGGTGTTTAGCAGGTACCACGGTTCTGCGCAGAATGACGAAAAATTGCGTAGTGGCTGCTTCCCTACTTGACAAAAATTATGATTTATAGCGTAGTGGGTTCCTCGCAAGTGCACTTCTATTGGGTGCCAAGGGAGCAGATAAGGCTCCCATGATCCATTTCCTCAGGGTCTCAATAAAATTAATTCCCTCTCTCTATCTCTTTCTCACGTTAGCGTATGTTATAGAGCGTGGTGGGAGAGTGAAATAACGACCGGGCGTCACACAATGCGAATTACGTAACTAGTGGGTCCTTTAAAGGTTCCAACCCATTTCAAAAGGCTGTCATATTTCTTCGTCGTCATCAGCCGTCGCGTCAAGAAACTGCACATAATGCCTTACAGATGGTGGCGTAGTGGGTACGTTGCTAGTGTAGTTGTATTAGCAGCCACAAGAGAGTTTATAACGAGCTCTAGAAATGCCGCTCTTCGAGCTTTCGCTGTGACTGTGCTGCGCTTTCCGCGCAGGCCTGGTGCTTATATTTGCATTTCTCTACTTGAGCCACATGCTCTGGGCGTGCCCGGAGGCTCCCATGAGGGACGAATTCCCAGACGGGCGTGGGTGGAAGGCCGCGCTCCTCAGCTCCGACTCACAATTAAAAGCACGCTTAGTGCGGCAGGCCGAAGACGCTGCCAGGGCCCACGGGTTCATGACCGACGTCTAGGTTGGGTCCCCCCTTCTGAAAGGTGGAGGGGGATCTTTCTGCTAAAAAATAAAGTTCGTTCATCATCACCATCTAAAGCGTTTGACTCCGTTTCACATAACTTATGTTTAACTAAATCAGCTCAACGTAGACCCCAGTGAACTGGCACGGATGAAAGAATTTTTCGCGATCCGTAGCCAGTGCGTGACTGCAAATGATTTTGGTTCGCCTAATTTAGGTGTAACGTCTGGAGTCCCACAAGGGTCTGTTTTAGGTCCTCTGCTTTTCTCAAGTTATAATAATGATCTTCCTAATTGTTTTTCTTCGTCATTTGTCCGACTATTTGCAGACGACTGCGCACTTTATGAGAAAATTCCTAACAATACCTATTAACCTGCAACGCCATCTGGGCAGATCATTCGAATGGCGCACTCAATGACTCATGACGCGCAGTACAATTAAATTTAAGAGCATTCGAGTTTCACGCCACACTACCACTTAATTTTCGCGTACTTACTATCTGAATAACAGGCGTACGTTGCATGTGTTCCGAGAATTGTTCCATGACATTGGACAGAAAGACGGAGCTTTCGTTAGGCAGATGGTAGCAAAACTACTATACATCTAAGTCAAGTGATGAAACAGCAATATGATGCCACATGATCCGCTGTTTAACCAGTCTTTCCGACGTTAAGTCGGTGAAGCTTCTTGAATTATTTATATTGACGTCATCGTGGTAGCAATCTTCGGCGACCACGTCGAAATGCTGCGTAAACAAGAAGCGTTCATTTCTCGTTGCATGAACGCAGGCGACCACGAACGCTCATCTTCCGTGCACATGCTCGAACGCTCGAAGCTGCTGAAATGAAAGTTCGTTGTCGACGACCAAATGCTGACGGCTCACCGTATTATAAACAAAATACAAAACCGGTCAACACGGCCGCCTTAGCTAGGTACTAGCCCAGACAGGAGGCGCGTCTTTGGCGTCATGTGTGAACCATCTGTATGAAAACAACCTTGAAGAAAGCCGAGAAGCACAAATGGAAAAATGAACACTGACGTAATAGAGCGGAATTGGCACAAAGCACAATGACATATAGACACGCGTGTTAGACTGAATGTAATGAATGAATCAAGATTCATGAGGCAGCTGTTTCTTGAATTAACGTCGTAAATATAATAAATGACACAAATAAATAGAAGTATATACATCATGTCGATGAAAATCTTTACACCACGAGTTCATATGTACCGATGAGCGTAAGGTAAGTGAAAACATTGGTGAGGGCGAAGATGACCTCGATGATGACGAATATGACGTGGACTGAAAAGAAAAAGGTTTTAGGGATTAGTCATTGAACGAGTAACAAGAATGCACTTGTACTTATGATGGACTGCCTCTCGCAGCACATTCTGGAAAATTATCAGCTTATTTTATTTTTCATTTATGCATGCCTAGTATGCATGTCTGAGGAGCTTTGTTATAACGAGCTACTGAAACAACCGTTGAAGTGAATAATTGTCTAAAACAACGGAAAAGGCGTCCACAAAACTGTGCAAACGAGAGATTATTGGGGACTGGCCTTTCGTCCAGCACTGTACATAATATAGACCGTTCTCTAATGGCCATCATGATGACGACGATGATGGTGTTTTAGCAGACTCTATGACGCATGAAAACGCAATGACGATAAATGTGACGATGATGAAAATGACGACACAATTGCAACGCCCGACAAGGCGTTGACAGTATCGCGACAATGATGTGTACTGCTGTGTAAATGCGATTTCTGCGCTCGCTAAATCATGCTAACTACGGCGATCCAAACGCACCCAAAACTGAAAACTGGCGGTGGCAATGACCGCAATAATTTTAAATAACGACGATGGTGAATTATCGTGGCATCTTCACTCAATACACGGCAGTTCCAACCAAGGTTTTGACATATATTATGTTTTATTGCTACACGTAAGCCGTTTGCGTAAGCGTAATGCCACATTGCCTATTAAAGGACTATTCAGCAAAACCACTATATTTAAAATGCGTGACACAACCTATAATGTAACGAACAGATAATGAAGCCCACGAGGGAATAAGGAATATTAACTGTAGTTTTTAGCCGTAATGTGTAGCAGTTGTGACATGAACGGAGAGGAATTAAAGTGCACGAAAAAACACCTTTCCGTCGGTGGGGTCTGAACCCGCAATCTTCGAATTCGAAGCTTGTGGGTTCGAACCCCACCGACGGAAAGGGTTTGATGCGCACGCGCGCGCAGCAAACCGCAGCGCACGAACACCCACCGCCGTCGCTTTTACCCCTTAAGGGGTAAATGCGGTTGGTGTTGCGGCGTGTGTTGCGTGTGCCACATCGCAGTCGCCGCAGACCGAAAGATTCCGATTATAAATCTTTTCGCGGCGTTTTCCACGTTACCATTGTCTGATTAGACTGATTAGCCACACTCTGACCGGTAAGCTTTCCACTGAATTAAAAAAAAATACAGATAGAACAAATGTGGTTGACGGGCCATGTGACTATAGCGGCGTATATAGAAAGGCATGCGTGCAGTCACTTCCGGGTTTTGCTTTGTCTGAAGGTTTGCGCTGATCTGACTTCGTGCAAAGGAATGACCTGTATTGTCGCAACTGCGTGCAATCGAAAGGCTTTTCTAAGAGCGCCAGGGTCACTTCCTCAACCTGACATGCGTGACCGACAGTTTTTGCGCAGTTTTGTTCCTTCAGGTGCTGTAGGCAGAGTGAAAAAATATTTCGTAAAAGTAAAGCTACGGAAAATAGGAGAATGACATTTACTTACGGGCTGGCATCAGGAACGTGTAACCCGGGACGTCGTGCAGCAGCTTGCTGGCGTAGTGCTTGGCACCAGCCGCGACGCACATGGCCACTATGAGGAAGAACTGCCCGATGACTGCTTTCCTGAGGGCTTCCCAGTACCACTGTAACAGAAAACACAGCAGGTAAAGTTTTTGCAGATTGTTTTGAAATTGATCGAATTAAAACTGTTGGAGGTTATTTGTACAGCAGACCATCTGAAATAATTATATCTGATATACTTTGCTGTCAAGCAACAAAATGTGCACAGTGTTGGTTGACTCCAACAGAAAAATTGACGCGGTCCCTTATGCATTCGGCATAACGTAACCTGCCCCGGCCCAATGCCGGACTAAATTTCGTGACTGCGGCCAGATAGCTTGTGTGAGCTTGAGACACCTGCTCTAAAGCGTCAGTTATTCATTTGCCCACTCGTTACCCGTCCTCGTTCTTCAAGTGGTGCGCAAACGACCTGACCATGATGCAAGCTGCATACCTATATCATGGCTCTGGCTAGCCCTAAAACAACGAGATATGCGCCTTTTTAAAATACCCATAAAACATCGATTAATCGATTAAAATATCGCATCGATAGCAATGAGTCGATTAAAGGATAGTTCAAGGAAAGATTGATCGTTAATCGATTAAACATTTTAGTCGGCCATTTCTGTACAGCGTAGTAAGGGGGCTCCGGAAAAGGTGAATAGCAAAATGACGTCTTCCGGTTCGATGCCTAGCTCTTCGCTGTTTCAAGGTGTGTGCCGTTCAGTGTAATCGGGGAGAAAACGCGTACTTTCTGCGACGCGGTTGTTACCAGTTATCTTGCCTCCTCCCCGATTACACCGAACCGCACACAACTTGAAGCAGCGAAGAGCTGAGCCTTGATGGTTCCTAGAACCGGAAGTGCTGTAGCAGACGACGCGCCGTTTTGTTATCCACCTTTTACACCACCTGCGTTTCTTTAGCGTGAACTAGACGTACGAACACGGGTGTTCTTTTAGTTCCGCGCCCCTATCGAAATGTGGTCGCCGTGGCCGGGAATCGAACCCACGCCCTCGAGTGTAGCAGCGCGACACCCTACGTACTAGCTACCACGGCGGGCAAGGGTTTTCTTTCTTTTATTTGTATTTTTTACGTGCGGCAAAAAAACGATGCGATTGTGAGGGACGCTGCATCGGAGGGCTCCGGAAATTTCCCACCACCTGGGCTTTGCTTCATGCGTGCGCCTCGGTGTAAGGCCTCCGGCATAAATGTGACCACCGCTGCCGGAATCGAACGGGCGACCTTCGGGTAAGCGGCCGAGCAGCTGGACCATTGTAACACCGCGGCAGGCCATGCTCAGAAGTACGACAACATTAAAGGTCCGGCGATAGCGGCGAGCACTGCCATCGGTCACCAAAACATGGGCTGCTATTCTGGGCATTGTCCAGCTCTGTCATTGGTCAACTCTGATTGGCGCAGAGTGCTGGTATGACCCCTGTGATTGGCTTAAAAATGCCACCATTTCAAAATTTGACAATATGGCGCATTTCGACATTGTCCATAATAGCACCCCTGATCGAAGGTGAAACGCGTCGGCTCTTCAGGCATGGTATATCGCGAGCAATATGAGCCGGAACGCCGAATTCGCGTTTATTCAACGGTCAGTTGTAATCTACTCATACGAATGTGACGTACTGAATTTCCAGAGATACCTATTTGCTTGGGCATTCAGTGTCATGAACACCATTGCGCTTAACAACTGCGTTTAGCCGCCATGTCCTTTAAAAGGTAATTTCGGTGTTCCAGCTCATATTGCTCACGACTACACCATCGTTCAACCCAGGGTAATCGCTCCCATAGGCATGCGCAGGGGTTCGCCATTAGGGGGTCCAAGCTTCACCGCAGCACACCCCCTCATCCACGGCCAACCCCGCCCCCCTGCTGGTACTTCCTCCTATTCCTCCCCCCCCACCCCCTTCAGAAAAGAATATGAAAGCTTTCTGCGCCCAACGTGCTGTTGCGACGATGTCATGTATTGACGTCATCATGTGATGACACGGAATGTGACGTCATGGTGACGTAATGATGATGGCAAAAATTTTGCTCTTCTGCGACGTCGTGATGACGTCACGATTTTGACGTCACATCGCACGGTGATTTTTTGCATGACTCGTGCCGACACCGCCAAACGGCCACTTTTCGAATTTCAGGAGGCATCGGTGGCTTTCACCTTAATAAAATTTCAAAACACCTCGTAGAAGTTTGAACGTACCGGCATGAATAGTCCCAGGAACCACTGGGTGATGAGCAGGAAGAAGGCGGCGCCAACCGTTGATGCCACTGCCGTCACAAGCACGATGGCGGCGTGCGTCCGCATGTACTCCACGGCAGGGAAATGCGGTAGCAGGACTAATGCTGCCTCAAGAACCGAGCACACAAAAGGAATGCACCGGATGTTCCTGAAGAGGTTCAGGCTGATTCCGAACCCCGCCAGCTCGTCCTCATTGTCCGCCCACCAGCACCAGGCGCCATAATTCACCAGCCCCTTCAAGACAGCGATCACCAGTATCGTGCCACTCCACTCCATCCTGCTGCCGTGGAACGACAGGCAAGAGGAAATGGACGGACATGGGGCCGAGACCTGACAACGGAAAACAACGGACATATTGTCAAAAGCCGCGGAATAAAACGTCTTGCGCGTAAAGAGAAAATCGCGCGAAATTCAGTGCGCAGCGCACTTACGTAATACAGCAGGCACGCCCACGAAGAACGACGGCAGTTCAAGAAAAATCCTATGCGACGAAGCAGCTATTTGCCTTGTATACAAGCGACCTGGCTTTGAATAGATCTTGCGCGCTCCTCTCAAGGGGTGTTCGGAATGACTCTCGACAGTGAAGTCGAATGAGTCGTATGCATGGGAACTGCTGAATACTTATAGTTCATACGCCTGACAGTCCTCGCTAAGACTTTCATTTTCTCGCCGTTTCTAAGCCCTTCGGTGTGTTCGGCTGCAACGTTGCCGACGTCTACTTTATTTTGAGGTGGAAGTGGTGATAAAATGCTTTGCCGTGAAGGGACGCCGCGTTGATGAGATGCGGAGAGGGCGCTTGAAGGCTTAGTTGTTAGGCCTAACGTGTGCGACACTATAGGCGTACCATCTAACAGGACGGTGGACGCGTGCTTTTCAATGTAGGCAACCGGTAGAGAGAGAAACGAGATTCGGGCCTGTACATATTGCTCGTCATCGTAATATAACAGTAGCCATGCGTGGAGGAAAGCCGAGCGTCACCGCGGCCGAGGCACGCACTTCGCCTGAGATACAGGCGCGTATAATTGTGACAAAAAAAAAAATGGTTGCTCACGTTGGCGCTATAGTTGCTCAGCACTGGGGATGGAGGTCCCGTCCTCCAGGCATACGCGACACAGCTGCAGTAGCAGTAGATGGCGTAAAGGTACGCCAGCGCATAAGCGATAATGCACATCTTCAACTGTCCAGCTTTCTTCGACCTTTCTACGTATAGCTGCTGATTACTGGCTCCTACCCACTACAGGGAATTGGCAAAGAAGCCGGCGGTTAATGTAAATGAAAACATCAAAACATAAAGGCTGGGTAAGGGGAAAGTTCAGCATTTTTACAAATGGAACAACGTATTTGTGTTGTGTGGTAAAAAAATAAATAATTAATTTAGACAAGCACCTGTAGAATTAATGAAGTGATAGCAAACTAATTCCCCAGAACACGATTAAAATATTTGTGATCTTTTCCGAAGTATCGAAGACGTGAATCTTATTACTTCATTAACAAGGTATCCTCACTGTATAAACCAGGAATTCGCAGAGAGCGCCACAGACGTTCCTGTGAGATGTTGCAAGAAAGCCAAGCCTGGATGCACCCATGTACAATAAGTAGGCATAGGCGTGCACAGCGTTCCTAATCAGGGTGGGGGGGGGGTGCAAGGGTTCATCGCAGCCCCCCCCCCCCCCGCCTACTAAGTCAAGGTCGAAGTGTTCCCACCAGGGTTTACAGTCTTCCGCAAAGATAGACACCGGCACGGCGGGGGCGTTTTTATTTTAATATCAAATGGCTTGCCCAGTGAAGAACTTCATTTTGAAACCGATACAGAATCAGTATGGTGTCGAGTGCACTTCCCAAAGGGGCATAAACTCGTATTTGGATCCTTCTACCGCCCACCCGATAGTAATGAAATTCCGATTCAAAATCTTGCTGACATCTTATCAGTGCTCTCTGATACTGTCTTTTTGGGTGGTGATTTTAACCTCCCAGATATAACTTGGACTAGCGATGGTGCAATAACTAACAAATCACGAATTAATACAAGTTTTAAAGAACTACTTATGTTAAACAATTTAACCCAATATGTTCTCGTTCCTACTAGACAACATGCTACATTAGATCTTGTCCTTTGTAACGACCTCAGCGTTGTAACCAAGGTATCAACGCAGCCTGGACTAAGTGACCATGAGGCAGTCGTTACAACTTTAAACATTTCAGTGGTCCCGACGCGGGTGCAAATCCCACGGCGAGTATTCTTGTACGAGAAAGGTAACTTTGACGCCATTCAAGCAGAATTAGTAACATACTTGCCAATTTTCCAGCGTCTGTCAGAAAGTAATGATGCAGAGCATTTGTGGTCCACCTTTCACAGCAAATTATTAGAACTACTAGAGAAATATATTCCTACAAAATTCCTGCGGCAAAAGAAAAAAGATAAACCGTGGTTTAATTCTGAAGTGCGCAAGTTGATACGGAGAGCAAGAAGCGCGTACAAAAACTTCTGTAGCAATAACACTTCACTTAACCGCCAGAACTTAGCTGATGCAAACAGAATGCTAAAGCTAAAAATCAAGGAAACAAAACAATCATTTTTTGCCCAATTAAACACAGACCTGAAAAAAAACCCTAAAGCCTTCTGGAAATATGTAAAAACAAGCAGAAGTGATGACACTTCCATTCCAGCTCTAAAAAAATCCGATGGAACTACTACAACGACAGACGCTGAAAAGGTTGAAATGTTTAATCATTACTTTAAATCGGTGTTTTCTGACGGTATAATCACCGGTACAGCTGCATCCCTTTTTTCCAATGTTAGCCCCGCCGACGGGATGCCTGAAATAACCATAGATGTAAACGGTATTGACTGTCTCTTGCGGGAGCTGGACACCTCAAAAGCTATCGGTCCTGATAGAATTCCATCATATATGCTAAAGAAATGTCATGGTATTATCGCACAGTATCTATGTATTGTATTTCAAATGTCTTATAAGACTGGGTTGGTTCCACAGGACTGGAAAATCGCGGCTGTTAATCCTATCTTTAAATCAGGAGACAGAAGACTGGTGGAAAACTACAGACCCATTTCCTTAACGTCGGTATCTTGCAAGATTTTTGAGCACATAATATACAGTCAATTATTTAAATACCTCGAATCAATCAGTTTTTTTTACTGCGTCACGGCACGGATTTCGTAACGGTCACTCATGCAATACTCAATTAGTTGAATTTCAACACTATATAGGTAAAATCCCTTGACAATAATAAACACGTCGACGCACTATTCCTCGATTTCAGGAAGGCGTTCGACACAGTATGTCACCGCCTGCTAAATACTAAGTTAAAGGGCTTAAACATACACAATAAAACCGAAAACTGGATTTGTAACTATCTAAACGGTCGTAAACAGTGTGTAGACCTTAATGGTTGTAGCTCATCATACATAACAGTATCATCGGGAGTGCCCCAGGGCAGCGTTCTGGGGCCACTGTTGTTCCTCATATACATTAATGATATTGTAGATGACATACAGCCCCCCATTAAACTTTTTGCAGATGACTGCGTCGTCTGCAGAGAAATTAATTCTATATCAGATATAACAATCCTGCAGACCGACCTTGATAAAATAGTAAATTGGTGTCAGCGGTGGCAGATGAGCTTGAATATTAGTAAATGTAATCACATCCGCTTTTCAAACAAGAAATTGGAACGTCAAACAAAATACACAATTGAAGGCACAACGATAAACACAGTCCCAGAGTGCAAATACCTCGGGGTGTACTTTACGCCGAAACTAAAATGGAACGAACATATCCAACACACAATATCTAAAGCAAGTAAAATGTTGTTTTTTATTCGCAGAAATTTCAAATCAGCGTCCAAAGATGTCAAAGAGACACTATACTTTTTATATGTTAGATCTATCCTAGATTACGCCTCTATGATCTGGGACCCTTATCAGGACTATTTGATAAAAGCAATAGAAAAGCTTCAAAATCAGGCTGCACGATTCGTCTCCAGTAATTACTGCCCTTTTCAAAGTGTCACTGAATTAAAAGCATTGCTCGGCTGGGAAACTTTAACAGCTAGAAGAAAAAACTTAAGACTCAAATTTTTCCACCGTATTTTTTATAATCAAACAGGCATTAACAGCCACACCTACTTGTCAGAACCATCCTACGTCTCGACTAGGCACGACCACTCCAAGAAAGTACGCGCATACAGTTGCAACACAAATCATTTTTCCAGATCTTTTTTTTCCACAAACTGCTCGAGATTGGAACCTGTTACCGGAAGACTACGTTTCTGTATCTGATAATCATAATTTTTATTCCCGATTGTGTTTACAATAATGTATAATTGTGCTAGTTTTTGTTCCAACTTTATGTTACCTTTGAACATGCTAGCCTATTGTCCTTTCACTTGTTTATCTTGATGTTAACCTTGTTTCATATATTTTTGTTGCTTATTTTCACTGTAAAACATGTAGCATATGATCATACAGATGTCTCCCCTGCGATAACGCCTTTGAGGCAACGCAGGTATCCTGTAAATAAATAAATAAATAAGTATGGCAAACTATGCGCCCCCTCCCCCTTCTTAGGTGATTAGGGGGGGGGGCAGCCCCCGGAGAATCATCAATATACAGGGGCGCACTTCCATCAGTGACAGCAATCTCGTAAAGTATGCTTGCGTCTATTACAACAGGCTTTAAGGTTGCAATACGCACAAACGTTGTTGGCGGTGTTGCGACCGGCCTTTGCAGGCACCGGAGACTCAGGAGGAAGATGCAGAGGCAGCATGAAGAGACTGAAGGGAAACGTAATGTGGTTTATTTGCATGGCGAGCATTTCCTTACATTACGGTCATTTCGTCTTATATGACGAACATCTTGTTAGATGACGAAAAACTCGTTTCTACATGACGACGATTTCGTGCTGAATGAGCCCGCGGGGCTCATTTTAAAGGGTCTCTTGTCCCCAGATCCCTAAATGGGGGAATTGCTCCAAGTTGGGACGGTCCAATCACATCACACACAGCGCTAATGAGGGTGCCGCCCACACCCGCCCACGTCAACGTCCTCTACTGGGGCGTGGCCAACGCACTCTGCACCTGTGGCACCAAGGGGGTCCTTCCTTGCCATGTGAAGGCGGTAGGCTGATGGGTCACACGCTCAGACAACAGGGCGCACCAAAAGGTCCGCCGCTCCGACGTACCTCACCGCTCAACTAGCGGGACGGGTTGTCATCCGCGCTGACGCCGCTGTCTCTTCAAGGAAGATGTCGCGACCGGAAACCATGAAGGCCCGAACACACGTACGCGTTGCAGCGCGTCAACGCGTGACCTTTTGACGCGGCGCCGCGCCCTCTCCCTATGGAGAGGGAGGGTGCGCAGCTACCTTTTGACGCGGCGTCGCGCCCTCTCCCTATGGAGAGAGAGAAGGCGCGCGGCTACGCGAAGCTGCGCGCCCTCCCTCTCCATAGGGAGAGGGCGCGGCGCCGCGTCAAAAGGTCACGCGTTGACGCGCTGCAACGCGTACGTGTGTTCATGCCTTTATGGTCATCTGGTATCTCCCTGCTGTGCCGGGCTGCATGGCGCCTCCTTTCCCAACGGCTGTCAGCAGGCAAGCAGCCCTTTGACGCCTTGTTCGAAGAACAGGGGACGCCGCTTCCCCTTCGGCGCAGGGGCCGGTCGTAACAGTGGGTAACATCGAAACTAACCCTGGACCTGATAATCAAGCTGTATCAAACGAACTTAAGAAATTGTCTGCAGGACAGTCCCAATTAATCACGGAGGTTAAAGACCTCAAGTCTCAGATGAAAACAACCGACAAAGCTATAACTGATCTGAGCGTGCGTATGACTAATCTCGAAACCCACTACCAAAACCTGGCCCTCCTGCGAGAGGTGACGCTGCTTGCGCAGCACAGACAATCCAGAGGCTAGAAACGCGTATTGAAGATCCCGAAAACCATTCTCGGCGTAACAATCTGCTTTATTTTTGTCTTGCAGAGTCTTCATGATCAGAGTCGTTCGCGCATTCGGAGGATGTAATCATCGATCACTGTAACAAACATCTGAACATTGCACTTGATGCGAAAGAAATCGAGCGTGCGCATCGCTTGGGTAATTGTACAGCTGGTCGGAACCGCCCCATAATAGTTAAATTCACGTTTCACAAAACAAAATAACTCTAGAGTCCTTTCCAACGCGCGCAAGTTCAAAGGGACGGGCTTCAACGTTGGCCAAGATTTCCCACGAAATGTCCAAACTGCCCGCAGACACCTAGTTGCTTTCGCAAAAAGCAAATCGGCACCTTACTCTCTGCGCTTTAAAACCCTGTTCGTGGGTAATAGGCGCTATGCTTATGATGAGCGAACAAAGGGTGTGAAAGAGGTACAGTAGCAGTTGCCTCGCCGCAGGGAATGCTCTCGCCTTACGGTATCGGAACGAGCTCACCTTTGCTTTTCCGTGATCTATACGAACGCAAGCAGTTTCGTCCCTAAAAGCGATATCCTGTCTCACAGGCGGATACTACGAGGGGGGGGGGGTGGGGGCTCGAGACCCCCCCCCCCTCCCCCGAGCTTTCCAAGGGGGGCGCAGCCCCCACCGGAGCACAGAGAGGATCGTTGATATGTAAGAAGTATAATAGTAAGGGTCTGAACGGTCTCAGCAAAGCGTTATTAATATTGATAAATGATGCACCAATACTGGCGAAAATTATTTTGTTCTTATACAACCAGCATTCACTGCGTTTCTCCCCACATTTCGCCCTGAACCGATTGCCCTAGAGTTACTGTATATGCTACCTTTATGCTACCTAAAGTTAGCATATACAGTAACTCTAGATTGCCCCAGACGATCGCGCCATCTGTCAAAACTACTAGAAGCGCGTGGCTTTAAATCCTCCTTGGCCGGGGCGGGTGCCGTTCACACACCTTCATGGAGGAAGGACAAGGAGAGGCACTTGCTATCTGAGCTGCATAGCAAAAAGTGCGACGGAAGTCGCGTGCTTTCACAAAGGCTACTGCGACTCCTTGGTCACACCGTCGTTTCGCGTAGTTGCGAATCCGCATTTTTATGGTGTCGTTTCATTTCATAGATAATGCAAAGTTTTGGAGGCTTACAGCGAGCGTTGGTTCTCACGGATACGTGGTTAGCTGCCGTCGAAAGCGTTTGTTTTCGAAGCCCGCGAAGGCTTCTCCCGAAATGCTTGGCGCCGCAGCTTCTCTCGTTTTTCGTACCTCCCAAGACGATAACGACAGTACCGACGGCTCCTAATGCGAGGGGTGGCGGTGACCCGTTCCCGTGCACAGCGGTCACAATGAACTATTGAAAAGCATTGGCATTGGCGCATGTACCGTTCTTATCCTGCGAATGCGAATGTCTGGTGAACCTGTAGAAACCGCCACTACAATCTGCTCAGGGGGTTATTTACATGTGGGAAAGCATTTTATTGCCCGTGGAGCGAAAAATCCGGCGTTACCATACGATGGTACGAAAACCAATGGGATCAAGTGGTGACGATACGTAGGAAATCATGAGAGATGACGTCATCACGTAACAGGTCGCATGATGACATCATGTGTAACGTTACGTTGTGTGAAATGTTACCGTCACTTGCCGATTTCACAGATGACGTCATGAAATAGCGTCACCAAGTCAAGCATTACGTCAATCGAGAGCTACATCGCCATGTGATGTCAAATGATGACGTCATGTGATGCCTCTTGGAGAATAAGCGTGGTGCACCTCTCCCTTATTTACACTGTCTCCGGGATTGGCCCACATTTTAAGGCGAAAGCCTTAGATGCCTCATCCAACACGAAAATTAACTGTCGGCGTCCCGCGTCGACATGAGTGATACGAAAAGTCATCATCACGTGGTGACGTCATCACATCACATCATAGATCGCTAAAATTGGTGACGTCATCGTGAAGGCACATAAGGTGACGTAAGATGATCAAGTCATCACATGACATCGTCGCTTTGCACTGCCTCCGTGATCGTTGGGCCGATCATGGAGGCAGCGCAAAACCAGGTGATGTTCAGAAAGCTTGCTAAACCTCCGATTCTGAAGGCAGTGCAAAACCACTTTAGGTGCAGAAAGCTTTCGGAGGAAAGTGTGGGAGGATCAATGCATCGACTGAAGAAAAAAAAAAGAAGATGGCTTTCGCCTTGGAGAACGCTAATGCATATGGGACCCTGTGAGTTTTTTTTTCTCTCGGGAGTGTCACTAAATATCCCCACCTACAGATTCCTTGTAAAATCTTTCATAACAACAGCACTTCCCCGCTACCCACCGAAAGCTTTGCGCAGCTCTGACTCTGTGATGAGCCCACATTTGACCAAGGGACGATGTCATGTGATGACGCCACCATGTGACGTCACGTGATGTCATGATGACGTCACAAATTTACGGTATCTGTGATGTCATCGTGAAGTCATATGGTGACGTCATCACGTCATGATGATTTCTGCATCATTCGTGTTGGCGCTGACGCCGGTCAATTTTCGCGTTGGAGAAGGCGTCTGAGGCTTTCGACTTAATAACTAAAGATGTATAAATACCGTGCAGATGCAAGTACCTTTCAACGTCGGGGTATTTGATGAACATGCATTTCTCGACAGTTGAGCACATGAATTGTAGAAAGGTGGCACAAAATTGGTTAGTGTACATAAAAAAAGAGAAGTTCATGCAGCAGTATTTTAGGACTATACCATCCTGACGTTCCAAAGGTGGCTTCCTGACTTTAGGTAATGTCCGGTGTCTGAATATAGTTGGTACAGCACCAGGTCTTAGCTTCTTTATTCCGAACTTGCTGAGAAATAGAGGCTTGAACTGGTCCTCGGAGAAATGCTCCTAAAAGATTAATTTCAGTTATACCACGCAGTATGCATTGCTGCTCATGTCAGTAATTATCTTTGCAGCACTTTAGAATGAACGAACAGCGAATACAAGATAGCGCCCCGGCAAGAAGATCTGTCATGTAAAAAAATTGTAGCGGCGTAGTTTGACTATGCCAGGATGTACGTAGCGTAAGCTAAGGTTCAGCTGATTATTCTTAGCTCTCCTGGTTGTATAGGATAAGCTTGATTACCATGCTTACTGCTGCTTCAATGACAGACACACAGTATACGCATTATGTGACATGTATGTTTTTTGCTCAACGCCATTTCTCTATTGCCACATAGACGGCTCGGTGGTCAGTAAAGTAACACGCTGCCGACTCAGCGTCAGACGGCCACTGCGCAACGGTGACACACAGCTGGGTGCGTGCCGGCGCAGTATGTCTGCCGCGGCTATGACGTCAGTCCTCTGGAATGCGCAGATCGGCGAGGCGCGCGTGACGGCGGCGACTCCGGTGCGCCAACTGTGTGCCGTGTGACGTCACTACTCCTCGCGCATGCGCAGCACGGCTCTTGGACTGCCACGCGAAACTGCCCCAGTTCGGCCAGTGTAGCTAACGCTACAAAAAAAGATATGTGCTGAGAGCAATGACTGTCAGTGCAAGCAGCAGCTCGGAGCTTCATTGAAAGAATGAGCCAGAAGGCGTACATCATTTCCACAGGATATATTTAGACAGCGTTGGTTGTTTCGTTAAGATATTAGACGCAGCAACCGAAGCGCGCAAGTGTGCCTCGTAGACGTACTTGCGCGCGTTTGCTTGCTCAATGAACCAGCAAGCAAACGAATAAACTAGCGTGTCACCGTAAACGTTCCGTCCGCGAGAGCTCCACTCGCGAATAATATTATTTCGAGTTGTACTTCTCAATACCACGATATTATGAGAGACCGCCGTAGTGGCGTCTCTCATAATTTCTCAAAATTCTGCTATAAAGATACCACAAAATTCACTCTCGGCTTTCTCTTTTTCGAAAGACGGCGGCACGCCCTTGATTGCTCCGTTCCGGCCAACTCCGACACACCTTTAAAAGGGTTCTGCAACACTTTTCAAAGATATAATTGAATGGCTTCATTCAAGGAATTGATTGCCTCACGGATCGATTGCCGCAAACGTTTTTGGTATTTGTCAAGTACGAGCGGAGTTAGAGATTTGTCACACGCTTTAACAGCAAGCGCACTGAAAGCGCGCGTCATGAAGTTGAGTACTTTTCTTCTTCTTTTTCGAACGCGCGGCTTTCAGTGGGATCGCGAGCGAGCGCGCGGGCACGTCGCGGCATCCCGCGGCGGCCGCTGTAACTATGCAACTCACGATGCTCAAATCAGCCAATGGCCGTGGACGTTGGGTTCATGGCAGTCATTTTGGGTTTATGACATCATTTGTCGAGAGAAGAGAGAACAATTTCTAGCTGACTTTGAGAATTAGTTGTATATTTCAGGCCGCGTGCTGGAGTATAATGTTTCACTCACTTGTTCTCGAGAGCCTCGACTACCGATCGGCAGCGTTTTCCAACCATGCTAAAAAGCGTTGCTGGGCTGGCAGCTACACACTAGTGTGAACATAGGCGTGCGCAGAGGGGAGGGGGGGGGCAGGGGGGCAGGCCCCTTTAATCACTTAAGAAGAGGGGGGCGCAGAGTCTGCCCCATACATGACTTAATAGGGAGTGGGGGCGCCGCGATGAACCTTCGCCCCCCCCCCCCCCTGAAGGGGAACCCTGCGCACGCCTATAAGTGTGAATCAGCGGTGCTGGTGGCGTTCCTTCCTGCCTTGCCTCCTCCTGACCCTCCCCTCCCTTTCCCCACCGCTTGCTATACTATACTGTGCACGGAAGTCATCGTAACATCGCCTTATTATTGGACACTGTTACCTCACAAATGTCCAGTCGCCAAAAATTTGAATATTACCACGGACACGGCTACGGGAGATAGGAAACTTCCGGAGTACCACACGAGCTCTTGTACGCCCGCGTGGGTCTGACGTCTCTTGTGGTTTACCTCGCCGCGAGGAGGTTACGTTGCGGAGACCACGTGTCGGGGGGGGGGGGGGGGGGGAAGGCTCACGAGCGCTCGCAAGCACATGGTGTTGGATGTTCCTGTAACATGGCTTGGACCCACACTGGGGGTTTGGGCGAGAATTGCAACCCTATACCACCTTGGCTTCCTCTTCCAGAACCGCCGGCAGCGGCTCTGCGTTGCTCCGTTTCTAAAGGCTGAGCTCTGTCTCATTTGATAGCCACGATGAAGGGGCGAAATCAAAATGACTGCCAGACTGCAAGCTGCCCTCCACTGGGCACGAAGAATTTTTCATGCAAAATTAAAATGTTTCACTCACTCACTCACTCACTCACTCACTCACTCACTCACTCACTCACTCACTCACTCACTCACTCACCTCACTCACTCCACTCACTCACTCACTCACTCACTCACTCACTCACTCACTCACTCACTCACTCACTCACTTATCAAATCAATCAATCGATCGATAGGCCGGCATGGCAGGCATATGTCAAAAGAGACCATTATTTTTATTGCTTCAAAGCACGTCAACACCGTTCATTCGATAAAGCTTAAAATGCTGGGATTCTATCGCAGCGCCTTTTCTCCGATCGCGTCAGACTATACAGATTGGTCTATGTGTGCAGTCCGTCATATGAGCTAATCATATGATGCATGAATGACTGCGTACGCAACGCAGGTCACACACAAATGAGGCGTAAAACGTACGTAAAGCGAATGTGGTGCAAAAAGGCGTTGTCCCACGGAACTACACAAGCGTGCTTCGTGAAATGGGAAGGCTACGCGCACTTGGAGCCCGAGTCGTCTGTCATCTCGGGGTTTATCTTGTAGCAGGCCGCCTTGTCCAAGCGCGCGCCGGTGTAGTTGGCGCTTATGAAGTCGTGCAGCCGTCGCAGCATGCAGAGGCGGCAGTACTGTCCGCGCAGGGTGAACCGGCTGCACTCGCCCGGCGAGCCGTCGTCTTCCACGTCATAGACGGCGATGCCGTACCGCAGCGTCACGGCGTTCCCCTTCGAAGCACACACCTGTAAGGAAGCACGCATAGCGTTATCATACGTAGAGTACTAGAACAGGGGAGTGCTCGGAACGGACGCAATGTACAGAAAGTGAAGCCCAAACAGGGTCAATGCGTTTGTGGCGCTGCCATCGGTAGTCTGTATTGTGTCGTCGTTTAAGAGTTGCGCGCGGCTCCACCAAAGTGGTGCAGGGGTAGAATGCCCGCTTCTCGATCGAAAAGCCTGCGTTCGAATCGCAGCTGTAGATGGCGAGTTTTTATTCTTAGTGTCACTTTTCATAGCTGTATTTGTTTTCCTTTGTTTCTTAAAACTAGCTTCTGTTGCTACGTATTGCTGCAAAAAGCAACGTAAAATGTGGAATCTCGTTTCGAGTATCGTATTCCCAAAAAATCTCGGAGGCCGTACTTTACGTTTTTGTTGAGTTTCCGGGTGGTGGCTCTGCAAATAACTACGCTTACTGTCGAATTTCTTCTATTTTACTTCACATTTTGCGTTAATTTTTGAAGCAGGGGAGCCAAATCTGTGGTGTTACGTTAAAGGGATAGAAAAACGATTTTCCGCATACAGGTAACTCTTGTTCATTCGGACAATTGGTTAATTCGTACGTGTTAGCTGGTCCCGGCCTGCGTATGTATTGCTTAATGGCATCAAAATCTCGTTAATTCGATCATACTTGGCCGCAACCCGTTTAATTCGAACGATCCTCGGAGAGCGCCGAGCGCGAAGCCGCAAATGTGCGACGTGAAGGAAAGAAAACTGGGTTCGCTGACAGCCGAAACGTCCACGGGCTTTCAAAAAGGCGTGGTCACGATCCACAATCGCGTTGGCGGTACGTAATAAGGTATGGGTTCATATCACGTTTCGGATTAAGACGCGGGGGCTCTGCTGCGTTTACATTGCGAACTAAATTGCAAATGACGAAAATAGCAGCTTTTGCATTGGTCTTACGCAAAGTAATTGCTGGATTTACATATTCCTCAAGGAAATGAATGTGCATTGATGTAGTGGGCATTAATTTATTGTTTTCTTGATACTTGCGATAATTCGGCATTTGGTTAATTCGGTCAGATTTTCCGTTTCCGTGAAATCCGAATTAGCGAGCTTTTGCTGTATTAGTAAATTACAATTTCACAGTGCCGAAAATAACACCCTGACCGCGAGAACACACTTGGTAAGCGAGGAAACGAGCGAAAAGGAAGTGCGGGTGGTGATGCCACCATTAAATTGCCGCACCAAACGCCGTGACGTCATAGAATATCACTGCGTCTCTTTGGTCATAATGAAGTACATTGCCTTCTGAGGGGGCCGTAAATTTAACATACCAAGTTTCAGGAAATTTCATTGAGCGAATATTGCCAAAATAGGAAAAGTACAATGAAATCCGTGACGTAAACTGGGGAGATTTGGGAGCGAAATTCAAAAATGAAACTTTGACCTTAATTTCCTGCTCTATTAATGAGCGTACGATGGTGACATTAAAGACATTAGTCTTCTCAGAGTACAATTTATCAATCGAAGCTGATTCATCGTTGCACTTTAGTGTCCTTTTAGCGTTATTAGTAAATCACATGCTAGTTATTCCTTTATTCGTGCGCAGAGGCTAAAAACGTCCGAGCGGCGTCGTTATTCCATTAAAGCAGGTTAATAGTCACGTGGTTACGCTGCCTTGACGTCATCACAGTCGTCATGTTGGAGTGTCAGTAGGTTAGAAACCCGAGTACATGACTTCACGTGCAAGCTATCAATAGGAGGTATTCCCCTTCTCCAGCGAGTGCCTATACCAGGCGCGTAGCCAGGGTTAGCGGGTTTCAACCCCCCTCCCCGAAAATTTTTAATTTTGCTTGCGTATATATTGTTACGAGTGATTGTGTTTATTTACAGATGAGGTGAAATGGCATTGGGAAAGAGCAGCGTACTTCTGGGACAGGCCTAGTCCGGTTCACCCAACCACACAATCCAAGCGCCGGCTCCATTACTCTTCTTTCTTCTTCCGCGACCCGTACGCTCGCGCATCTTCGTTGCATTTCCCCCGGCGGCAGATGAAGCTCGCCGAGCGAGTTAAATATGCCTATGATGGTACTTTTTGAGGCGGGCTACGTGAACAATTTGCGTAACGCGCGAACGCCGGTTATTGGCTGTGACCCGGGCGACAACGTAATTCACGTCACTGAGACGAGTGACTATCACGAATGGGCCGGAATAGTTTGCTAGAAACTTCCGGTACAATCCTTTTCTACGAACAGGAGTCCACAGCCAAACGTAGTCGCCAGGAGAAAATTCTACGGGGATATGCTTGGCATCGTAGCGACTCTTGCTGTGTTCTTGAGAATACAATGTTCGAAGGCGCGCTAGTTGACGTGCTTCTTCAGCACGACACAACGTCTCAGCGATGGACAGATCTTCCTCATGCGAGAAAGGTAAGAGGGTGTCCAGAAAGCTCCGTGGGTTTCGTGCGTAAAGCAGAAAAAAAAGGCGAATGTCCAGTAACTTCATGCTTGGCGGTGTTATATGCGTAAGTAAAAACGGTTAAGACGGCGTCCCAGTTCCTGTGGTCAGCATCAACGTACATCGATAGCATATTCGTAAGAGTTCGATTCGTTCTCTCAGTGAGACCGTTAGTTTGCGGATGGTAAGGGGTGGTGTGGCGATACGAGGAGCCACAGAGGCGCAAAATTTTTTCAACCACATCGGCGATAAATTGCCGTCCACGGTCACTGATGACAACCCGTGGAGCACCGTGACGCAATATGACCCGTTGTAACAGAAAAGAGGAAACAGCGGCTGCTGTGGCCGATGTCAGTGCGTCCGTTTCCGTATAACGAGTTAAGTAATCTACGCACACTATAACATATCGGTGGCCGTATGGGGTCTTAGGAAGGGGTCCGAGCAAGTCGATGCCGACTTTTTCAAAAGGGGATGTCGGTGGTGAGATGGGCTGCAAATAACCTGCCGGGGCAGTGGTGGATTGCTTGTGGCGCTGACATATAGCGCAGCTGGCGACGTACTGTTTTGTTGTCTTCCACATTTTCGGCCAGTAGAACCTCTCACGTAGTCGATGTAGCGTACGTGTGAAACCGAGATGACCGGATGTTATGTCATCGTGCATAGAACGAAGGACGACCTGGCGCAGGCTTTCCGGCACCACTAGAAGCAACGGGAGGCCGTCGGCTGAATAGTTTCTCTTGTACAGCAAGCCATTTGAAATTGTAAAGTGCTTGTCGGCGGAGTTATGTGCAGCTTCGAGCAAGGGTTTCAGGGTAGGGTCGCGTTGTTGCTCACGTTTGAAGCTGCTGGTATCTGGGAAGTCGGACAAGACAGAAACTAAATAGTCATCAATGTCATCGTCGTCAGCATTGGTGTGTACTGAAGGAAGGCGGGATAAGCAGTCGGCATCCGTGTGACATCGTCCGCTCTTATAGGTCACAGAAAAGCTGTACTCTTGGAGGCGCAACGCCCAACGAGCCAGCCGGCCAGACGGGTCGCGAAGTCCACAAGCCAGCATAGTGAGTGATGATCGGTCACTATTGTGAACTCGCGGCCATGTAGATACGGTCGGAACTTCTGAATGGCGAAGACGACTGCTAAGCACTCGAGCTCGGTGACGGTGTAGTTCTTCTCTGCTCTGGTCAGTGTCCGACTGGCATATGCTACGACGTGCTGACGGCTGTTGCAGAGTTGGACCGCACAGCACCAACACCTAGGCCACTAGCATCAGTATGAAGTTCAGTGAAAGCGTCAGGATCAAAATGCTTCAGGATGGGTCCTGAAGTTAATAAAAACTTCAGCTGTTGAATGCAGCCTCACATTTATCATCCCACAAATACGGTGTGTCTTTATGAAGAAGGGACGTCAGTGGGGAGGCAAGTTGTGCGAAGTTCTTAATAAATCGGCGGAAATATGAGCACAGACCGAGAAAACTTCGCAGGCCCTTCACTGTTCGTGGTTGCTCAAAGTTGCGAACCACTGCGGTCTTCTGTGGGTCTGGTCGTACGCCGTCTTTATCCACGAGAAAGCCTAATACGAGGGCTTGACGTTCTCCAAAATGGCACTTTTTTGAGTTTAAAACGAGGCCAGCTTCGCGTAAGCATTCAAGCACAAGTGACAAGCGGTGGTTATGCTCTTGAAAGTCTTTCCGTAGATAATCACGTCATCTAAATAGCACATGCAAATTTCCCATTTTAGTCCACGGAGTACTGTATCCATAAATCTCTCGAATGTCGCTGGAGCGTTACACAAACCAAAGGGCATAACGTTAAACTCAAAAAGACCATCTGGTGTTACGAAGGCCGTCTTCTCTTTATCTGAGGGATGCATAGGATTTTGCCAATACCAGAACGCAAGTCAACAGAAGAAAAATAGGAGGCAGAATGCAGGCAGTCCACGGCGTCATCTATACGTGGCAAAGGGTAGACGTCTTTTTTTTAATGGCATTTAGGCGACAATAGTCTACGCAGAATCTCCATGAATTATCCTTCTTCCTGACTAGAATGACAGGAGCTGCCCACGGGACTACACGATTCTGTATGACGCCCTTCTTTAGCATGTCTTCAACTTGCTCAGCGATGACTTTCCTTTCGGAAGGCGATACGCGATAGGGCTTCTGGCGTATTGGTGGTGCTTGGCCTGTATAGATGCGGTGTTGCGTACGTGAAGACGGTGGCGCAACGATATACACGCACACATACAAACGCACGCACGAACACACATGAAGTATAGTTGCATTCCACCCCCCCCCCCCCCGCCCCACCGAAAAAATTCTGGCTATACAACTGGCCTATACAACCGATCTAACCGTCGTAAGTCAGCGACCCGGCATACGACAGTCTGATGGCATGAGAAGAGGTATCAAAACAACACAAGCGGCCAAGCACCTTGGCTGTAGTCCTAAGATGACGACCGTGCGCGTGACCACGAGTATGGCGTCTGCCACGCTAACGCAACTTGCGGATGAAGTCACGTGAATAGTATGCATATATAATGCAATGCAACGAAGCGTAAAAGAGCACGTGTTATACACGCGAACATAGCGTATCCTCTCGTGAGTAGTGAGCGATCGAGTGGTGACCGGTATCCTGGCCATACCGTAATTACACGCTTGTTACCATCAACCTACCGCACTTAGTCGCATGCTATCAGCACTGGTTATCACTAGCTAACGTTAATCTGTATTGGCAAAGCAAACACAATCAATAAGCGCCCCTTATCTGCAACGTCACACCGAGGAGCGCTTGCCTTGTCATGCCCTTGTCAGGCGTCAGTTCGGGCAAGCGGCAATGGCGGGGCATCTTTTTTTCCGTGCCGGTATCAAGGCTGTTTCTGAGAGCTCGCCGTGACACTTCCGATCGTGTTTGCAATCTAAACTTCTACACGGAAGCTGTCAGCGATGTTGCTGTCAGCGATAAGGCTTTTTATACGGTGTCATATAAAAGCGAAGCTGTCAAGGGCTAGGATCCCGGAAACATTTCGCGTCCGCCGACAGGAAACGCACCCAGACGCGACGATACGTCGGCCAACGCCGACGAGTGATGAGCGGACACGTGACACCCATCTATATAGCAACGAGCGGTGACGCAGCGCCCTCCGCTAAGCAGCCATTTGCGCGCCTGCTGCAGCCGGTCGAGTGTGTTCCATGGCTAGGCACGCATAGTTCGGACTGCCGAAGAGCAGCGTGCGCACGACGATTGGTGACGGGAACAGCGACGACAGTATGCTTAAACGCCGCACGTGCGCTCGGCGTCGGCCTTATGCGTATCCCACGCGAGGAAGAACCCGTCTAGCAACTGATTTCATTTGTGTTGAGAACTTGTGATAGCTCTACCGGAAGGCCACGCACATTTAGCCATCCCCGAAGAACGGCGTGGACACAACGGTACTGTGCATTTGATTTTAGTGCTGTCAGTCATTTCACGTGCGTTGCTCAATCGTTCAAGGCTACGTTACGTTAGTCTACCGTAGCAAGCACTGGCGCAGCTACAAACGGGGTTCGAACCTCCCCCCCTCCCCCACCCTGTGATCCAGCCTGTGAAGGTCCAGCGAAGCTGGACATTCACGGGCTGGATTGGAGCCCATGTTTTTTTTTTTGCTGCTCTTTGGGACCAAAAAGAAAAAAAACGCAAGGAAATCTTGAGGGCTCGTTTCTTTGTGTGACACAGCCTTAATGAAAGCCAGCAGATAATTAAGCCACGGAAGGTATAGGGACGTTAATTGTACTGTTTTTTAGAGTGTATTGTAGCAATCGTAAGATAGTAGCCGTGAAGAAAGTAAAGTGGACGAAAAAGACAGCTTGCCGCCGGTAGGGACCGAACCCTTCGGATTATGCGCCCGATGCTCTTACCAATTGATCTACGGCGGCGGTCGTCCATCGTTCGCATTGTGGGGTATTATTTGCATGAACCTGGGAGGCTGCAGGTTGGGCCCCTGCCGGCGGCAAGTTGTCTTTTCGTCCACTTTACTTTCTTCACATCTGTATCACAATTGTTACAATACACGTCCTATATCCTATATCTTGCTTGGCTTCATTATATGCTGGTTTTCATTACAGAAAGAGAAAAGTACCACCAACCTTTGACTGCAGGGCTCGCTCACTGTCGAACGTCAAGGTTATGTTGGTGGCCTTGTTGTACGCTAGCGACGCGTAGAAGGCCCGCCCGGTACCGGTAAGACGCCGCTGCCGCGGTCAGTTGATCCTTGCACGCCTGCGCATTGGTAGATATGGGAGACGAAACAAAATAGTGTCACGCAGGGCGACCCATTCACCTCAGTTGCATGAGATGCATGAGAAAGGGCGATTGACAACCGCCCGTTCGTAGCACGAAGCCTCAAGGAAACGCGTACAGATTTCTCGGAAAGAAAGCTTCTTAGTTGCCGATAAATTGGTCCCGGTCCGGGGATCGAACCCGGAACCAATGCCTTTCCGGGGCGGTCACTTCACCAACTGAGCTGATCAGGAAGCTAGCAAGTGGCAGCGCGAGGAGGCACATGGACACATATTATTGCAGATAAGTTCTGTAGAATGATCTGCTATAATACTCCAATTGTACGTGACTGCATGCTTAGAGGCATATGCGTGGGCTCATGGGGCAGCGGGTGGTAGCTCCCCAATCAACTACGGGGGGCGTCAGGTTAGACCCATATCTTTACTGAGCCGGGTCTGTCCCGTCATTTTTTAATGTGCAGGGCCATGGCCATGCAGGTTTTTGACGATAATGGCGGTCGAAGACCACTGATGTTGCATCGGTTTTTCCCCACCGTTACCCTTGCAAAGCCGGGGACCAATCAGCAGGCCGTTGTGAGCAGCACGTCATGACTTCGTTTTTGCATCCATTGGGAAGCTTGCTGTCTTTCGGACTCGTCCATTGGAACGGGGGTAGGGGGTGCAGTGAAGAAACTTGTTCTTCACTAACGGGAATCCTGCGCCCGTCTATGCTTTGAAGTATTGAACCTATTCGACTGAGGAATGACATAGAAACAAATTGCCGTGGAGTCAACATCCGAGGGGCGTCATGGAGAGGGGATGGAGAGGGGCGAGAGTTAGCTGTCTGCAGGGGGAAGGGGTGCGCAGTGTCCTGGTGCTATGGTTCTGATTGTGTCTACTTAAGAAAAAAAGAATTGATTCAGTTCCACGCTGTTAAAACCGTTGAAAAGCGAAGCTGTAAGCGCGCGAGTGTTATGTGATTGACTAGGGAGATCACGGTAGCATCGTAATCCGCCGCTAGACTTGAAATACGCGCGCTTACGCTTGATTCGCCAAGCGAGATCACGTGACCTGCCGGCTCTCGGCGATGGCGTTTCAGCGGACGCTCTCGTCACGTGCTCTCTATCGAGATCACTGCTCTCTACGCGACGGCACAGCGGGAATAATACCGAGTGTGCGCTTCCTGTGATCTACATGACCCTCTTACGCGTCCATGTGCCTTGCTTGGTTTGTTACAATCGATGTTAGACTCTAATTAATACAATTAATAAACGGGCAAATTTCCTTGCCTCCTTGGCTTCTTACAATTAATGGAACTCTGTAATTAATGTAACTGATGAAAGTCCGAATAGTTTTCCAGGTATTTTGTACCGAAATTCATCATCTCGTTTCATTAATTTTTTTATTCACTTCTGTGGTATCGGGTTTCGTTCCCGGTTTTACATACAGAAATGCCGCCCTTAGGATGCGCTGTACTTCTGTATTTAAGGAGACGCACTGATGTGAATAAAGAGTTCTGCTTGGGTCTCGGCTGCTGCTCCTTCCTTCTTCCCGGCCGGCGCTCCGGGCGCCGGGCCCTTTGTTCTCCATCGACGTCGGCGTCCCGTACGGCCGCGTCGATACAACTACTTCCCCTTTGGTCACGTGACATGCATGACGCCTACTACTAATACGACGACGATGTCGGCACAGGGTAGAATAGAACAGCTTCTCTTCAAAAACAAAGTAGCCATGACGACGTGCGTACCTCTGCCGGTGCAACGGCCTGGTTGTCATGATTCCGCGCGCACGCCTTGAAGACGTCGAAGTTTCCCAACCGACTGGTCCGGGGATTCGGGTTCACTGCGTGTAGTAGCGGCCTTGCATCGTGAAGGACAACGCGAGCATCGTGCTAGCTGCGGTGGCGGAGATCTTCCGCAGCAGCTCGATGGAGGTGTTCTGTCGAGATATGGACACGCCAATTCCACCCCTTTATTGCGATAGCAATTACATGGGTACTCAGGCGCATTTTTTGCCGTCATGTTCCGCGTAAAGTCCAATCGATAACACTGTCCGGCGGCGTCTCGTATAGTCTTACTGGTACACTGGGCGCCACCACGCTCCGACTCAGATTGCAACAATGCGGAGCCTGCTCTTGATCCGAGCCGGAGAATGCGTGTCCGAGCCGCGCGTGTAGCAGCTCGCCATGAACAATCGGAGGCCGGAAGAAGATACACTTCGGCACATCTTCTGTTGCAAACAGACGAGATGCGGGAGTCCCGTGAATCAGATCTCGGTTCGCGCTCATAGCTCAAAGAGAGAGAGCGCCTCAGAGTGCTCTGAGTTTGGAGCGTGGTGCTCTGAAAGAACCAGCCGAACGTACTCAGAGCGCCCGATTTCGACCAGCCAAACGTGACGCGCGTCGACAGAGCGCTCTGGAGCGCTCGAAAGCGACCATTGAAATGTACCGTATGGGTGACTGAGAGCACGTGAGCGCTGCCGACGACGGCTGTGCTATAGCAATATAACACGAGCCGGCGTCAGTCGCGCGAAAGGTGCATGGGGGGGTGCCGTAGGTAGAGAGAGGGGGCTGCTGGACTCCGGTAGAAAATGCGCGCTTGCGCGCCGTATCGTTACAAGGGATAAGCCGACTGCTCATACCTTTGTAGGTAGCAGGAGGAATACTGGCGAGTTGGTGTACATCATCGTGGCTAACCGAGGAAGAAGGGGACCGACTGCTCATACCTTTGTAGGTAGTACATTGCAATACTGGGCGAGTTGGTGTATATTCATCGTGGCTAACAGCGCGACTAACACTGACGATGTGGGCAGGTTGGAATACTGGGCGAGTTAGTATAGATTCATAGTGGCTAACAGAGAACTGAGCAACTCGTGAGCTTTGTACGTGTTGTGTTCTCATCGCAATGTTTGCGTTGAAGCCATAGACAGCACGAAAGTCACTTCGCTCACTGCGGTGGTCGAGCTTCATTACGCCAGCGATTTGTTTGAGCTATGCCAGGTCTCATGGTAAATGAGTGAGCTGCGTACATCGTATAACATTCAAATCTGTTGCTATCACATCTATCATTTTGCCACTGCGGTGAAACTGTGACTTTTTTTTTAAGACAACGTATTCCGGGACACGTACTACCCATAATATGCTTCCCGCCAAATTTACGACTAATACCTTTGATTGAAGCTGATCATGAAGCGGCTGATGTTGGTGTGTGTTGACCAAATGATGGCTGATACATAGTGCTGGCTGAATGACGGCGAGTGCTGGGGTGCTGTGCCGAACACTTTCGAGTTCAGCCATGCTGTCAAATTCGACACCTTATCAGCTCTGATTGGCCCACATGACTGCTACGGCCTCTATGATTGGCTTATTAAAATCCCGCCATTGCGAAATTGACAGCGGGCTGAATATGACAGCGTCCAGAGTAGCACGTCCGGTGAATGTTCGCTAATAAGGTTAAATATTGCTAATGTTGACTAGCACCGCCTATCTATTTGTAATTGTCGGCTGCAAATGTAAACAGAGGTAATGCTAGCGCATTTATCTCAGTATTAATTGCTAAATCCGCACATAAGATTAAAGATATTATTACAAGGATGTACCGAAGTTTCATGATGGGCTTATGTATAAAGTAGAGTATGGCAACGATCCTGTAATAATGCTTTGTATATTGAACATTTGAACGTCTTAATTTTGCGATCCTGCTTGATGTGTAACTCGTGCCGAGAAGCAGTTAAAGAGATGGAGGCAGTGTGGTTACAGGCGTGGGTAACTGATATAGATAATTTTGTTGTAGACATAATATATAGGTAGGCACATCTGCTGCTAGACTGCAACAGGTGTGGTAAGATAGCCTGATTAGTACCAGCAGGCTAAACGACTGCTAGTCCTCGAAAGTGTCATCGACACCGTCATCATCACCACTTTACGTAAGCGTCTCCGGCAGCCGGGTGTCGCTATAGTTTCCCAATCCACGCCAAGGCGACGGTCCTTTCTATAGTGAAGAAGTGCAGATCTCGAAGACTATTCTTATGCCGATTTCATGCGCCAGAATTCGTTCCAGAAACGGATGTACATCATAAACACCGTGTCTTAGAAACCATCTGAAAGACTAGGGGTACTGGCAATCCACCTTTTTCGAGGGCACACAGCGCGTGCGCCCGTCGCCTAGCGGGAAGGTTGCGAAGCGCTGTGGTAGGGTCTCCGGACGCCTTTCGATCTCTGAGGCTTTTCTCCTAGGTATTCCGCCTGTCCCGGATCACCCCAAAAATCACCCCTCCCCCCTTCCAAAAGCAGAGGGCAGCACAGGGGTGAAAAGGCAAGATTGCCTAATTACATCTGGTCGGCTCTGTTGGCTTAGAGGAGTGCTACGGCC
>NC_051182.1:0-28583 GCF_013339695.2 Rhipicephalus sanguineus | reverse complement strand
AAAGTTACGGACGAAACGACGAAAATAAGAGCACAGCCGGACGAAGCTCCGCAGTTCTTTGAGTGTAGTCGGCTAGGAAACTCGGCGACCGCACGAAGTTGTCCGGGTCTGGAAGAATTCCCACTCCTTTGAGACAACATGACCAAGTATTGTGAGTTGGCGAGCCCCGAAGCGGCACTTCTTCAGATTAAGCTGAAGGTTTGCCTTGGTAAGGCACTGAAGAATCGTGCGCAAACGGTCGAAGTGCGTAGGAAAATCTGGTGAGAACACGACAAAACTCATCGAGGTAACATAAACATATCTGCCACTTTAGGCCGCGTAGAATGCTGTCCATCATGCGCTCAAACGTTGCAGGCGCATTACACAGACCGAATGGCATTACTGTGAATTCGTACAGGCCGTCTGAGTAACGAACGCTGTTTAGGACGGTCACATTCTGCCATCGGGACCTGCCAGTAACCTGAACGTAAGTCCAATGACGAAAGTATTCGGCACCTTGTAGGCAATCGATGGCGTCATCGATGCGGGGAAGAGGGTAGACATCTTTCCGCGTAATTTTGTTGACGACGTCGGTAATCCACACAAAATCGAGATCGAACCATCTTTTTTCCGCACGAGCACTACATGTGAAGACCAGGACTAGAAGAAGGCTCGATGACACCGTGCTGAAGCATGTCATTCATTGCTCCGCGATGATATTCCGTTCCGTTGGTGATACACGGTAGGGCCGTTGCCGCAACGGAGTGTGACTGCCCGTGTCGATATGGTGAGCACTGTGTTGGTTTTACTCAGTGCCTTCTGCGGGAAGTCGAACGAATGTCTAAACTCATGAAGAAGCGCAATAAGCTGTGCCCGTTTATCCTGAGGGAGCTCGCTTGCGATGGAGCGGTTGAATACATCCGAGGAGACGTCATCCGATGTAACACGCGGGGTCACAGCGTTCAAATGAAGTTTGGTTCAGTTTCGCAGGATTCAATGGGCACGATAGTATTTTCGTCTACAGGCTGGACGTGGCCAAGCGTCTCGTTAATGTGCAAAGTGATAGGGCATACGGTGGGGTTGCAAACCCAATATTCCCGTCGCATGCTGATGAGGTGGCAGAACCGCAAATGGCAGCGATGTACTGTGGCGGCGACTGAAAGCGTCAGATGGCGTGAACACAACGGTAGTGCCAGAAAATTCAGCGCAGTGGACAGGAACTATGACGGCACTCAGAGGAGGAAACGTCAGTGTCAGTGGCAACAACAAGCTTGCCGACATGGAGTGGTCGTTCTCTGTCGGTAGATGGGGCCTCAGAAAACACAGAAAGTTCCACCTGCGCGCGCGCGCAGTCAATAACGGCGTGGTGGCGTGACAAAAAATCCCATCCGAGTATTATATCATGCGAACACGTGGCCAACACGAGAAACTCTATGTGGTACAAAACGTCCTGAATGACGATTCTGGCCGTACATGCTCCAACCGGCGGAATTTGTTGCGCACTCGCTGTACTGAGCGAAAACCCGGAAGGCGGCGTCGTTACCTTTCTTATAGAGCGACAAAGTTTCCGGCTCATCACAGATATGGCAGCACCAGTATCGACAAGCGCGAGAGTTCGGAAACCTTCAACGAACACTTCCATAACATTGGCGGGGACAGGCGAGGACTTACACAGTGTGACGACGACGCAGCTCGTGCCTCCGGAGCTGCGGCAGTCAGTTTTCCGTCTCCAGCTGGTTCGGTCGGCGACGCAGGGTGACAGAGAACGGCGCCGTGGTGAGGGTGAGCGACGGGAAGCGAACGGTCGGTACTCGGAAGCACGTTGGCGGTCTCGTTCGGCTGGCAGCGGGTCATGTTCAGCTGGTAGTCGATCACGTTGAGGTGGCGGTTCGCGTTGCGCGTCGTACGGGGCCCGGAAAGAGTAGTCGGGGTACCTCGGTGCAGCAGAGGTCGCTGCGAAGCGCCGACGACAGAAGCGCGCGACATGGCCTGGATACCCGCAAGCGTAGCAAATGGGACGGTTGTCAGCTGTGCGCCAGGGGTTTCCGTAGCACTGCTGTGTACTAGGCGTCGTTGGTACTCGCACAGGTTGAGGAGTCGACGAAGGTAGAGGTCGCGGTGGATTAGCAGTAACAGCGGCATAAGTCAGTGGCGCGGCGACAGGTGTTGGCTGGGAGGCGGACGGCAGTGCCTCGGAGACCTGCTCCTGTATCAACCTGTCGGATGGCTGGCGCGAGACGCCTCAGTAGTGTGTTCTGTTGTCGGTAAATACGACAGGCACGACAGTTGTCGAGCCACTTCCTCGCGCACATACCGTTTGATTTCTGACAGCAGCGGGTTGTGCTCACCACCGAGGGTCAACGCCGCGAGAGTGTCGTCTGTAGCCGCTGGCCGCCGTGTCAAGAGCCGTTGCTTCCGCAGTTCCTCGAAGCTCTGGCACAGAGTGGCGAGTTCAGACACAGTCCGCGGGTCCTTGGCCAGCAGCATCTGAAAGGCGTCGTCGTCTATCCCCTTCAAGATGTGTCTGATCTTGTCTCCTTCACTCATCGAAGGTTAAGGCGCTTGCACAAGTCGAGTACGTCTTCGATGTAACTTGTGAAGCCTTCTCCTTGCAACTGTGCACGCCCCCGTAGGCGCTGTTCAGCACGGAGCTTCCGTACCCTCTGGGCGACCGAACACATCGGCAATGCGTTGCTTGAAATCACTCCAGGTGGTGAATTCTGTCTGGTGGTTGTTAAACCAGAGGCTTGCGACCTCTTTCAGGTAGAAAGAAACATATTGCAGCTTGGAAGGGTCGTCCCACTTGTTGCTTGCGCCCACCTTTTCAAATGTCGACAGCCAGTCTTCGACGTCTTGCTCATCGGTGCCGTTGAAGAAAGGTGGATCGCGCAGGCGCAGCGCCGTGGGCACGATGACCATCGGAGGTTGGGTCGTGCCTTGCTGGGCGGTTTCGTTGGCCATTTCAGGGGCAGCGGGTAGTCTCCTGTTTCGGAGTTCCAGGTTGAGTACCCCGCACCTCCACCACTCTGATACGGGGTTTATTGGCGCAAGTAGCACTTGGGCAGGATGCCTACGGACGGTGAAAGCGGGCGGCGACAACCGACGCAAGAATCGCAGCGCTGGCACCAACAGCTCGCGCTTGGCTCCCCCAGCTGAGGTGGTGTCCCACTGCGGCATGTTGTTCTTCTTCCTCCTTACAATATCTTGGGTTTTACGTCTCAACACCACGATATGATTATGAGAGACGCCGTAGCCGGGGGGCTCCGGAAATTTCGACCATCTGATGTTCTTTAACGCGCGCTGACATCGCACTTTACACGGACCTCTAGCATTTCGCCTCCATAGAAATACGACAGCCGCGGTCGGGATCGAACCCGCGACCTTCGAGTCAGCAGCCGAGCACCATAACCACAGCCCCACCGCGACGGACTTCCCGAAACTTGGTACGCTAATTGTAGATTGTATGAGTGGAGAACAGCAGGAAAAGAAGGAGAACTTGAAAATATGAAGTTCTTAGCTTCTATTCCTGCTCTTTTCCGCTCATGCAATCTACAATATGTTGCACCAACTGGCCCAGCATACCACCTTATTGAACTTCACTGGTACGTCGTCTCTGGCAGCGTCGCATGTACGCAGTATTTTCCCGATGGGGTGGGGTTTCCGTTTATATGGAAAGGGGATGTCATCTTATGGGAGGACCTGATAGATCCTCTTTTCGGGAATATACATTCACAAATTAAGGGCGGGGGGCGGGGGTCGGTCCAGACCTTCCCCCCATCCACCCCTCTTGAATCCGCCCGTGGTCTATGTCACCTTCACAGAACAAAACGCTTCATTTTTACCGATTAAGGATTACGTAGGCCCCAATAGATGCCGTCAAAACGCATGTCATCACAGTGACTTGCTGCCGGAACTTCGGTGGCGCCGCCAGCTGTACTTAAATTTAAGCGACGCTTCTATGAGTTGCGCATTTCGGTGACGGCCGCACCGCACGCGAAGACTCCCTGATAGGGCGAGTACTTGCGAGTGAGCAGAGATGTGGGTGTTTACAGAAATGCGCCCCTCGTAGGTGCCCTTTCTGATATGGCAATCTGATCTTTTACCAAGGTCACCTGTTATTTCACGTTGCCGAATTTGCCTGAATATGAACGCATGACCGTCGTTCTTGCCCTGTAGCAACTCAAGTGTTGCGCTGTTAAGCAAATTGTAGCGAAGCGTTCCTACTCAGTAATGGGTCGTCCTCTCGAGCGCCTTCCAGTGGGTCGTTCTCTTCTCTGAGAGCACGCCCCCCGTGCAGAGAGTCGGCCCCGCTTTGACTGTCGCTGCCGTGCGCCGTCGCCGAGTGCCCGTTAATAAACGTCTTGACAATTTGGTGGAGGTGCGGGGTAACGATCCCCGTACCTCTCGCGGTGACACCACCAGTTCCGTGCCCACGTTCCTTCCTGGAGCGCTCGTATGGCTCTCGGTCCCAACCACTGCACCTGGTCTCTCTTCCAAACTACTGCCCAAATACGAAGGCCCCTACCGTGTCGTCGAACGCACATCCCCGGTCAACTACCTGATCGACCCATCGACCCAGCTCGGACATGCCGCCGTCGAGGGCGCGACATTGTCAACGTAGCGCGCCTGAGCCCTACCATGACCCGCTCATAGTGACAAGCTGCTAGGTCGCCAGGCGGCTCCCTTTTCGTAGCCGGGGTAATTGTAGCGAAGCGTTCCTACTCAGTAATGGGTCGTCCTCTCGAGCGCCTTCCAGTGGGTCGTTCTCTTCTCTGACAGCACGCCCCTCTTGCAGAGAGTCGGCCCCGCTTTGACTGTCGCTGCCGTGCGCCGTCGCTGAGTGCCCGTTAATAAACGTCTTGACAAAATGGATTAAGGTCAAATTTTCGGCAAGGAGGAAGGAAGAAGGGAGCATTGCGCAATGCGATAGAGAGAGAGAGAGAGAGAGAGAGAGAGAGAGAGGAGAGAGAGAGAGAGAAAGTACGGCAGGCACGCACCCGCCAAGCTTCGCTTGCCGCCATTTCCCCGATAGGGAAAGGGTTCCTGAAATTGCGTTGCCTGTTTCCTCGCTTACCAAGCGCCTTCTCTCGGCACGAGTCGTGCTTTTGGTATTCGTAAGGGTTAATTTGCTATAACAAGGAGACAAATAGCGTTTCTCTTTGGTGTCCCTTTAAATACGTTTGTCGTCCGACTACATGCTGTGCTTACTGGTGTGCTCCCAGGGGACGATGGACTTGTGCCTCACCGCTCCCTACAGGCAGACCTGGAAACGGGCGACCCTACCGAGACGTTGGTGGCCAGCGGTGCGTGGAGACCTTTCCCGGTTGGCGACGTGCTTCCGGTCGTGGGGGTCGTCAACTTTGACGTCGTGGTGGAGGAACATGAGTCCGCCTCGGCGGTAGGTTCCCGTTGCGTGATGGCCGGTGGTGGTCGTCTCTACGACGACGCCGCCGCCTCCGCTACTTGCGGTTCCGGTGTCGCGCACGGCTGAGGCCAGTAGCATCCAGTTGGAACTGGCCGCCAGGCAAATGGTGGCGGCCAGCAGGACGGCGCCGATAAGGAGCACGGCGGTGCAGGCCCAGAACCGAAAACGCCCGGTCTTCCGGTCCTTGGCGGAAAGAGAGGAATGATGAATGATCGTAAGTCACGCGTCCACCTTGCCCGAGAACCGTGGTATAAGAAAAACAACTCACAGGGTCCCTTATGCATTTCTGTATAAAAGCTTTCTGCAGCTAACGTGGTTTTGCACTGACTCCATGATGAAGGCACCGCAAGCTTTCTCCACCTCACCTGCTCTTGCACTGCCTCCGTGATAAGGCGACTTTTGACCAAGCGACCATGTCATATGTGATGTCACGTGACGTCACGTTGTTTGACGTAATAGTGATGTCACGATGAGGTCATACGGTGACGTAATCACGGGATGATTTTTGCATCACTCGTCTTCACACCGACGCCGACGGTTAATTTTCGCGTTTGATGAGGATAATTAGGCATTTAACTCGGGGGACGCGCAAGCAAATGAGTGCATTCTGCTTGTAATTGTGACGTAAAATGAAATGAATTAAAGTGGACCCTCTCCGTCAGCGGGATTCGAACCCACAACGTCATAATTACTACACTGCAGTTGAAGACAAGTCAATCTCTTATGCTTTCCTAGGCCTAATTGTCTGTTGGATTCAGTTGGTTGTGTCAAACGAGCTAGTAGTGCTTTTAGGTATCATTTTCAATACACGTAGCATACAGTACGGGAGAAAAGGGTAGTGTACACGTACCCCGGAAGAGGCTCCCGCGTCTGACGACTCCGTTGCGCCGCAGGGAAGACCGTGAGCCTCACGCCCCGGCGTCCAGTGAAAGTAGCCGGTGTCGTCTACCCATGGGGCGACGCCCGTCGGGGCAGGTCCTTCGACGGCGGGAGTAGTCTCGGCTACCCGCAGCAGGAAGCCCCAAGAGGAGTTCTGCGGCGCAGTCATTGTTGCGATTGGGGACTCGCGGGTGAGCTTCGAGCCAGCCACCGTCCACGAAAGGTCAGGGTTCTCCTCTTTCTTTCGCGCGCTACTGGCTCCGTGCACCACGAGCGGTTCGCGCCGCGCGCGCACAGGGATGATGACGATGATGGAGATCACATCACCACGTCCTAATAAATTACACATACGAATGTAAAGTAGAGTATAACCTTTAACATGTGGCACACACCTACCCCGGGGAATTGGCCGAGAACCGGATAGTTTTAAATGGATAATATAGCGAAACAATGAATCGATTCAGATTGATAAATCGTGCTTTGAGAACGCTAATGTCGGTAATTTTAACATCGTAGATTTCAGCAAAACTTCTTTGCAGACTAGTTGGTTCATACTTGTAAACTCGACTTACTGCGCAACCAGCAGGAAAGAAGAAGGGAGACAGGAAAGAGCGCAGACTACCAACTGTTTGTACCAACTGGACAAACAGCGACAAACAACAAGTGTGTACCAACTGGACGTGTGGCTGTACCGCCCGATTCGAGAATGTATCAGTCATGGCAAAAGCAAGGGAAAAGACCGAAAGGGAAATTATAGAAGCGTATTTTATAAGACAGTACAATGACAAGTGCATAAGCATGCCGTCGATATCGCTTTCGGACAAAGAAATAGTCTTCTTAAATGGCCATATTTAATTTTGGGAGTAACACTTTGGAAAGGATTTCTTCTGTTAACCTTTTGACGAGGGCTGTGCACTCTTTTCGCCTATTTTTTTTTTTCGTTTTTCTTCCTTTGACGCTTTGTAAAGTTTTTAGACGGTTTTAAGTTGCGAACCTTGGTGTTTTGCCTCATTGGTGTGTTTCATCGTTGTTGCTCTTTTGTAGATTGCTTTGAATCATATGAGCAGTGTAGTTGTATAGTTTTAGTCATTTTCCATGGCCTTTACAATTTTCACTGTGGCTTTTCATGTGTTGTCCGCGCCATCTTAGAGTTGTAAAAGGATTAAATAGTAAAGAGATAAAAGTTGAGGTGTACACCCTGTGATTATGTGACAACAAAAAAACATGGCGCCCGGTAAAAATGAGGTGTTTTTTCACAGCTCTGTCCGCGGTACAGCGCTGTAAATGAATCTTGGTGTCGTGCGCATCGTGATGGCGCAGCGTGGCATGCCTATATATTGGCTTCGTGAACTGAGAATAAACAGTTGGTAGTCTGCGCTCTTTCCTGTCTCCCTTCTTCTTTCCTGCTGGTTGCGCAGTAAGTCGAGTTTACATCGTAGGTTTGTTCGTATAAAATTAATGTCAAAGCAGCATTTTTGAATTTCGCGCGAAATTCTCCGCGCGTGACGTCACGACTTTGAAACTTTGAAACTTTATTCATTCCAACATTCCATCATCTGGGATGCTGAGGGCCGGGGTCAAAAAGCCTCTTCACGGGCTTGACTAGGACCACGACCCCGTACAAAATGGCAGGGATAGGCACGTGTACAGGGCAATAAAACAATAAAACAACGTAGAGTGTATTGCAGTCTAATTTTCGCATTTTGGCGACATTGGCTCGACGAAAATTTCTGAAAATTGGTATGTTAAGCCTATGGCCCCCTCAGAGGACAATGCACCTCATTTTTACCGATTATGAAGTACGCATGACCCAGTAGACGCCGTCAAAATATATGACGTCACAGCGTTTGGTGCAGGAATTTCAAGGTGGCATCGCCAGCCACATTTTATTTTCGTTTGCCAAGTTTTCTCGCTTACCGAGCGTCTTCTGGCGGTGAGAGTGGTGTTTTTGGTATTGCGAAAATTGTAATTTACTACTACGCGAAAAATCGTTTTTTTCTCTTTAGTGTCCCTTTAAGGAAGTCCTTAAAATATATTATGTTATATTTCATCAATTAATACAAGATAATAATAATTTAATAATTGTTTGGGTTTTACGTCCTAAAACAACGATATGATTATGAGGTACGCCGTAGTGGAGGGCTCCGGAAATTTCAACCACCTGGGGTTCTTTAACGTGCACCTAAATCTAAATACACGGGCCTCTAGCATTTCGCTCCCATGTAAGTGCGGCCGCCGAGGCCGGGAGTCGATCCCGCGACCTTCGCGTCAGCAGTCGAGCACCATAACCACTAGACCACCGCGGCGGATAATTAAATCAAGAG
Organism: Rhipicephalus sanguineus; assembly: GCF_013339695.2. NCBI lineage: Eukaryota > Metazoa > Arthropoda > Arachnida > Ixodida > Ixodidae > Rhipicephalus > Rhipicephalus sanguineus. The sequence goes on along the minus strand of NC_051182.1, from coordinate 19,976 downwards.
AAAAAATTTAAAAAATAATGAAAACTTGAAAATATAGCCTAAATCTATTTGACTTTTTAAGAAACTCCTGCCAGGCATCGGTAACCTTCCCGTCGCTGTGTCCAAGGGATAAAGTTCCCAAACGAAGTAAATTTGATACATTTAAACCGAACTTAAGCAGGCGGAATACTGGCTCTAAAGTAATTTTTCGCAATGAAGAGACTCTATTAGAAGACATCAGGAAATGCTCAATTGTCTCCTGGACTCCACAAAAAGAATAATTAGGTGAACATGCCAGACCAGCTCTGTGTAAGTTAAAGTTTAGGTCTGGAGTTCGACAACGTAGTCTATTGATTGCGACTTCTATTGCTCGTGTTTGTAGGCTGGCAGGGCCAGAATAAACATAATTCGATTAACTGAGACGTTCACTTTATGAATCAATACACCAAGAGCATGCCCACTTATTGTAAAAGTACGAGAGAAAAAAGAAAGCAGGAACGGAAACAATATGCTGCACCAACTTGCCTAGCAGACCACCATCTTGGACATGTTCATTCTTAGTGTCCTTTTAAGAAGTATCTTGTCCAATCAGTCCACGTTTACCTACGTTTCACCAACCAGCCAATCAGTGCGCACTGGTCACCTCTAGAAGCGATTGTCTCAGAGCCCCATGAAACACGAAAGTCTAATGTTCCCCACACGCTGCCAGTATCACCACAATTCTTTGCAGCTCTATCAGGTAGGCCTTGAGGACAATTTTTGAAATGAAGATGTATATGTACCACGACCTCCAGCATGCGCCAGAGCAGTATATGGCTCTGCCATGCATCACCTACGTCAATTATTCTGAGCCGCATTTGCTAACTCATTTTGTATTCTCTACAGGGACGGAAGAAAGCCCCACGCGCGACGTATATTGCAGCTGTGTTTCGTTGCACACATTGTGTCTGTCCACGCTAATCACCTAGAGGTAGGTGCTGCGCACTGTGCTGAACCATGCCAAGGGCCTGAATGGTTACAAAAAAAAAAAAAAAAATCAGGCGAAGCTTGCACTAAGCTGCGCAAAGCTTGAAACAGCGAAACTGGACGATTCTGAAGACTAATCTGGTTGCTTCTAGGTTGTTTCTAGGCCTTAGCTAGGTGATGAGGGTTGCTTCTATATAGGTTGCTTCTAGGTCGTTGCTAGACTTTAGCTAGGTGATCCTAGGTTGTTTCTACGTTGATTCTGGGCGCAAAGAAGTTCGACTTAAACCACGGACAGTCACAGACACGACACGCGTGTCCAAACTCCAGAGACAGTAACTCGCGCTGAAACCAAGCGTTCGCACCTCTCATAGATCTACGGTCACGTCGTCGTTCGCGTAGGGCTTCCATCGCTTCGGGGCCTTCTCGCAGCCGCGGTTACCTTTCCCGTTCCTAAGTATTGTCTCCTTGTATGCACTCGGGGTCTTCGGTTTGCCGCCGTCGCTTCGCAGCCATTTGTTGGGCTAACCTTCTTCCTTGTTAGGGGGAAGTTTTGTAGTGGGATTTACCCAATTTCTGTGGCACATACCCGTTTATGACGATTATAGTATTTTGATACGGGGTGAACAAGGAACGATTTGCTGAAGAGATTCGCGGTTAAAAGCGGCGTTTGCGTGACTCCACTGACGAAAGGACATACAAAAGCGCGTGACAGCATCACTGTGCATATATAAGATAAAACAAATTAATTAGTTGTGCTAACGAACGTAAACTGATTACTGAAATGAATACCAGCGAGAGTCAATTAGTGATAGTTAATTTAGTCAACGTTGGACGTCGATATATAGTTCACGGTAAAATAGCCACTCCTGATGGCTTTCGCCTTCGAGCAGTCTTAGGCGAATACATAAGACATCCTGCGAGATTTTCTCTCTTCCCTTTTCAGTATATCCCCGCACTCCCATCGTGCAAGGTAGTCAGCCGAACTACGTCTCCCTACCTGCCTTTCTATTGACATTTTCTCTCTTCTTGTATCGATATAGCGCCAAAGTGGCTGATAGCTTGGGACACAAACACAAGGTATGTACGTTGCACGAGCAACGTACATACCTTGTAAACGTCTTAACCACTGTGTATGTGCCATTGTTTATTGCGTGGTCGCCCAACTTTACACAGGAGGTGGCAGACCGGGCTAAATAATGTTATTGTTTTAAAAATTCTGGATGAGCGATTTCGATTCGAACAACATTACTACGTGGGTATTCAAGGTCACTGACCATCTGGTTCATTGCCCGAAAATTTATGTGGAGCGCTTTTTTCTCGTTTACATATCGACATCGAAGAAAAACACGGCAAGGGCGCTACCGTGAAAACTAATAACGTTTCTCGTACGTCGCATAGAAAAAATTCTCGGTAGGTTATTATTAAATGCGAAGCATTTCTTAGCAAACCTTTGGCACTTCGAGCGTTTCTATCTATCTATCTATCTATCTATCTATCTATCTAGCCGCCTACGTCTGGGTGCTGTCATGATCGCCTCCTTAACCTAGTGTAGACCAAAATTGGCATGGGAGGGTAAGAGGATTTGACGAATATGGCTGTCGGGTCATGACATGAAGAATGTGAAAATCCTGCCGCGTACGTCGTCAAACCCTTTCCACTAGACACGTGTGGCACATACCCGTTTGCCACGGGTCGCGGTGAACGGGTATGCGCCACAGGTGATTGACAGTTTATATCTACCCAGGAACGGCGAGAACATACATTGGTAACTTAAATGCGAGGGCGTTAAGAAAAACGGATGGAAAGAATGAAAATTAGGATCCCAGCAGGAATCGAACCCAAGTTTTCTGCGTGACAATCAGGTATTCTACCACTAAGCCGCGCCAGGTTTGCTTTGAAACTGGTTTGGAAAAACAGCCTACGCAGGCGTCATATCGGTGCAACGTCAATTGTGGTTGTGGTGCTTGCTATCTAATTTTACAAGAAAACCATGAGCACTACATGATACTCCTATGATGTGTACTCCTACGATACATGCGTCATATCATATTAACGTCTGTGGTTCCAGTGCTGGCTCCGCTTTTATAGCAGTCTAATAAACATTACATTTGTATTCCTATGATTCAGCAAGCTATATTAAAGCATTGCTCGACCCCTGAGGAATACATTAACGAAAGTTACATATGATATCCACATCACCGCACCGTAAAGTGCACTTCGTCCGCCAGAATGACGCAGTGTCCTCTTCATTTCTTACGAGGCTGGGCGACGGCCTCATGCTAACCGAGGATGATGCCAGATTGATTGACAGCCGCTTTGTAAACTGCATGGGCAACGTAGGCCACATACGCCCAGGTTGTCTACAAATACGACAAGCGCCATCCATTGATGTTGGTCTACATAGCACTATCCAGGAGGGTGGCTTCAGGTTCCGACAGGTCGCCGGCTCCGTCAACTCACAATTTGTCGACGAAATGACCAAGGTATCCACGAATACTAACAGCCCTACTATACCACATACTTCATTACACATGGACGCCTCGTCACCGCCATCACGACCGGATCCTATAAAAGGTCATGACCAGCTGCTGGTGCTCACTGATCACTGTGATGATGACCTTATTCAAGAACTGTAAAGAACTTCTTCCACACATGCACACGGGTTCGTGAAACGTGCGTGCGTTCTCCATCATAAGGGACAAGTATAAGCACTACATATCAGCTTACCGCTTCTGGTGTGTGTAATACCCACGTTGCCGTTGGCAGCGTTACCCAACCATAAACAACTGGTTATGCAACACATATGCGGCTATTCATTATACATGTGTGGGTTTAAAATTTATACATATCTTTAGCATCATTTTGTGACATCTCTCAGTAAAAGAAAATTACGCCACAGTCACCTTCCCGCCGCATGCTTCGCATAACATCGACTCCCACGGTACGTGGTATCTGCCGAATTTTTCTGCCTAGAAAACGAACTCTAACGCTATCGCGTTAAAAGGCTAACGGAGTTCAATTACGACTATTTATTTTCGCGGACATTTCAGACGAGATACAGCACGATTACAACTAGTACTTCGCCAGGTACAGACATATGGGGCCTAACATAACAGCGATATAAGCAAAGCGAACCGCAAACAAATCGGCTATTTTATACGTATTTCCGCATTTCGCACTTCACAGAATCGCGGATAAGCGAGCTGTCAGTAAGTGCTAACGAGCGAATGCGAAAGGAGACGTTTTACAATCGGCAAGTCACGCCATCGTGGCGTTCATACGACTGCGTCCACACAGGGCTGCCGAATACAAAGGTAGCAGAGCCCTGTCGAGGTGTCCTCCGCCCAGTACTCTGCTCGCACTGTCCACGATATATAAAATGGTGTCGAGATTTAAAAAAAAGCAAGATCGGGGGGACAACTCGCGCGAGGATAATCGCGCGCAGTCATCGCGTCCGCCGATTATGAGGGCCCGGACGTCTCGGCTACCTCGTGGTCGCTTTCCTGGTCATTCCACGTCATTTCGGCAGCGGACCGCCGACGTCTGAAATCGAGCATGCAATCCAGACCCGCCATAGGAGCGCCTGGGCGACACTTGAAAGCCTCGGCGAACTGGCTGAGGTGCTTCAGAGGCACGTTCACCGCCTGCTTGGCCGACAGCCTGGCGTGATGGAAGGCCGGGTCCCTGGACTCGCAGTTGTCTAGCGCAAAGTAGATGAAGAACAGTTGATGCGCCGTCACGTCCGGAAGCTCCTTAAGCCTTAGGTCCAGCCTCCAAATCCGGCGGATGGGCAGCAGTCGGTCGAAGGCGTTGACCGCCATCAGGAGCGCCGTCGTGCGGTCCAGGAGTTCACGCGCCGACAGGAGAGCTCCGGAATCGAGGGCCCGTTCTCTCAAGCAGTCAAGTATCTCGGCCAGCTGGTGGCCGTAGTCTTGGGTGAAGCTGAGCGGTGCCTCGCGCTCGTACGGGTTTTCGTGCAGGAACTGCGCCAGGGCACGGTAAAAGCGCACCGCGACGCGGGCCAGGTGAAAGACGAAGACGGAGCTTCCGGTCGGCACCGAGTCGTTGAATAGCGCTGCCGGAACGTGCACCAACTGGAAGTCCCGACGGAAAGAGGCCTCGACGGACAAGTCCGTGCGCCCGGAGGCCCAGACGCGGTTCCTCAGTCGGTCTCCTCGCATCAACAGGCCGCGGAGCGTCTTGTCTTGCCTCTGCTTGGAGACGTTCCAGAAGACCAGGAGAGGGTTTGATCCAGTGGGTCTCAGGCCGCGAGCGCAGTCCAGTTTCGTAGAGGGGCCGACCTGAATGGTCGCTCGCCTCTTGAGCCTGTAGCGTACCAGGAGCGCCGACAGCTCGCCGATCCAGGGCAGGTCAGTGACGTGCTTCAGGAACACCATCTCCAGCTGGTCGAGCCACTCCCGCGTGACGACGTCGCGGCCCGCGGAGTGGCGCCACCTGCCGATGGCCTTGGCGACGCAGTCCGGTAGCACCCGATCTACGAGCCAGGCGCAGAGTAGAGGCGTGTCAGCCGCGACTTCGCCGACCGTGTGGCCGAGGACGCTGTCCGCGAAAAGGTTGCGCAGGCTTCGCATGTCGTGAGACAGGAAGGGCGCGAGGCGAACGATCACGAGGAAGCCGAAATAGTTGACGGTGTCCTCGAGCGGGAAAGAGCGCAGGACGCCGTGTACGTCTCGTTGAAAGTACGCTGCCGACCGGAGGAGTACGTTGGTCTCGCTCGTCAGCCGTCTGGGCACGTTGGACAGCAGGACGGTCAGGAATTCGCGTAGTCCCTCGCTCAGTTTGCCGAATCGGACGACCAGCTCGTCTTCACCGTTGCGACTCGGGGTCTTCACGATCGCGAAAGCGGATCGCACTGTGAAGAGTCGCTGCGCAAAGTCTCCGGCTACCGACGCTTTCAGCTCGCCCACGACTTCGCCGACGGCTCGCTTGAAGAGCTCGGCCGCGTCGCCCTTCGCGGGGTCCGCTTCGGACAGGAGAAAGCGAGGCATTTCGAGCGTCACCACGGTCTCGTCCAGGTTGTCCGGATTGACGCTGACGCCGACTCGCGCTATCGTCGCCAGGTCGAGGTCGCGCGCCAGTTCGGCCGCGAAGCGCCACACAGCCACCTCGCCGTCGTGCAGCGTATCGCCGCGGGGCCAGGATACAATGGACCACTTGGCGAACAGACTCCCCAGGCTATCCACGGCCGGTGGAATGCTCCCGATCCGGTCGATGCAGTCGCTGTGCAGCTCCGCCGCCACTCCTACATCCGGTCCACTCCTGGCGCCCTTGAGCTGGTCCAACAAATGGCGCGTCAGCGCCATTTGAATCATGGTGTCCTGGGAGACGAGGGATCCCGTGAACGTCGAACGCTCCGGATGTTGGGACACCCAGGTGGCGCAGACGTGCTCGTAAAAGTCGTCGCATGGACTCGTGGTGGCGCTGAGAAGGGCGCCTATATATTGACCTTCTCGCTTGCAGTAGCCGGACGTGCAGTAGTAAGGCTCCAGTGGCTTGGTCGTGCTCCGGGGCGTACGCCGCGTCCGGTGCTTTCTGGTAGATCTGCTGGAACCTGTGTGACCGGTGCCCTCGCTCGTGGCGGTCGAAGTGGCATTTGATTTCGATTTGATGACGCAGGCGTAGTATGCGGCGAGCGCGCAGACAATCAGTACCAGGATGGCGAAGATGGCCAAAGCCAAACAGAAGGACGTGTAGCCGCCAGCGTAGCCCACCTGTTCGGTCGCTTTCTTGGCACCATGCAGCCGTCGCTCCCTCGAGGCCCTGGTGGAATGCGACCTCTTCCTCGACGTCCTGTGCCTCTTGCCGTGCTTTCTGCGTCGCCTCCTTTTTGCACGGGATCTCGATTGCCTGCCACTGCTCCGGGGCGATCGGCTTTTCCCCCTACGTTTGCCTCTGCGTCGCTTCCGACGCCTTCCGTGCCTGGAATGCCTGCCGTGCTTGCGCCTCGAGTGTCGGCTGCTTTTGGATTTTCTGCTGCTTCCGCTTCCGGATTTCCTTCCATCCCTGCTTCTAGACCGGCCGCTTCTCTTGGACCCCTTCGACGCCCTCGTCTCTGATCGCCTTTCGGGGCTTACGCTCTCCTGGCTACGTTTCGGACTTCCGCTAACTTCGGGGCTCCTTCCCGAACTTCTGGACTTCCTGCTGCTCTTGCTTCTAGACTTGTCTTTTCTCCTCCCTTTCCCGTGTCTTTTCCTGCTTTTGCCGCGCCTGCTGCCGGATCTCTTGCTTGCCCTTGACTTCGATCGTTTCTCGACAGTTATCGTGCCTTCGGGAGATTTCTGGTCGGGGCTTTTGCTGCCGCGCCCGACCAGATCTCCTCCTCCAGTCTTGTCGCGGCCCTCCTTCGACTTGATTCTGGACCGGCCTTCGCGAGATCGCTTGCTTCCTCGACTCCTTCGCGGCTTGTGCCTCTTTCTGGACTTCCTCCTCCGGGACTTTCGCGATCCGCTCGAAACCTCGGAGCTCGCTGCGGGGCTTAGGGAGTCGTCACCTCCGAATTTTTTGCTCCTGGACTTCCGACTCTTGGACCGGCTCCTCCTTTTCTTCGACCTCCTCGAGCTGTGGCTTCGCCTTGGTGATCCGTCTCCTTTGCCCTTCTTTCCCCGGTGGCGAGATTTGGCGCTCGGCGAACGCTTCTCCCTGTGTGCGTCGTGCGTGTACTCCGGGGAACGCGACATCGTGTCGGTCGTTGGACTCACTGCACCAGTCGGGCTCCCTGGACTGGCCACTCCACGAGGGCTCGATGGGCCCTCTTTTCCGTGCTTTCGTTTGCTTCCGTGCCTGTGGTGGTGGTGCTTGTGGCCATTGCGTTCTCCGTGGTCCGATCGATGTCTCCGTCGGCTTTCGAGGTGTTTTTCACTCCCGCGGCTCTTTCGACCCCTGCTTTCTCTCTTCCCGTGGTGGCGACTCTTCGCTCTTCGTCTTCTCGAAGAGGAGCGTCCGTGTTTCTTATGTCTCCGCCTCGGTGATCGGTGATCTCTTTCGTGAGCCCCGTGACCTGAAAAGTCAGATGACATTGCCGTCGGGCTCGACGTCGTTGACGAGACGACCGGCGAGCGCTCTCCCGCCCCTCTCCAGGCGGCTTCCTCTTGCTTATGCGCGGATGTAAACGGTGCCCAGTCAGCCGCGTGTTTTCCCGCTCCGTAGCATTCGTGCGGCGAAGACGGACCGCTCAAGTCGTGGAGCTGCGCTGTGCTCCATTTAAGCTCCACGCCCGCGACGCTAGGGATATCGGAGGTACGCCATTCGAACATGTAAGGTCCCGTACCGTCGCCGCGCGCTGGAGCGCCTTTCGGAGTGTATTTCTTCTTGCGCCTGTGCCTTACGTGTCTTTTTTTGCTGTGTTCACCCGACCTTCTCTTGCCAGATTCCCGACTGCTGTGCAATCTTTCCCCACTCCTGTGGTGCCTGCGCTTTGAATCGTGGCGTCGATGCTCCGACCCGTGGTGTGTCTGCTGCTCCGAGCCATGCTCTGGTGCATGGTGTCGATGCTCCAAGCCATGGTGTCCGTGTTCTGAGCCATGATATCTATGCTCCGAGCCATGCTCTGAGCCATGCTCTGAACCATGGTGTCTGTGCTCATGGTGTCTGTGCTCCGAACCATGGTGTCGATGCTCCGAGCCATGCTCTGAGCCATGGTGTCGATGCCCTGAGCCATGCTCTGAGCCATGGTGTATGTGCTGCGAGTCACGGTGTCGATGCTCCAAGCTATGCCCTGTGCCATGGTGTCTGTGCTTCGAACCATGGTGTCGATGCTCTGAACTATGCTCTGAGCCATGGTGTCTGTGCTTCGCGCCATGGTGTCGATGCTCTGAGCCATGCTCTGAGCCATGGTGTCGATGTTTCGAGCCATGCTCTGTGTCATGGTGCCTGTGCTTCGCGCCATGGTGTCGATGCTCTGAGCCATGCTCTGAGCCATGGCGTCGATGCTCCGAGCCATGCTCTGAGCCATGGTGTCGATGCTCCGAGCCATGCTCTGAGCCATGGTGTCTGTGCTTCGCACCATGGTGCCGATGCTCTGATCCATGCTCTAAGCCATGGTGTCTGTGCTTCGAGCCATGGCGTCGGTGCTCCGAGCCATGCTCTGAGTCATGGTGCTTGTGCTTCGAGCCATGTTTGGAGCCGTGCTTCGACTTGAGCTTGTGGCTACGCTTGGACCTTGACTTTCTGTGTGATGTCTTCTCGTGCGACTCTTTCGCTGGACTAGAAGCGCTGGTCTCTGCTGGCGGTGATGATTCTTTGCCTTCGTGCAGCTCTCCATGGCGAGATCGTTTGCCCTTCCTGCCATGCCCGTGTTTCGCGCTGCGTTTAGACTTTGACCGATGGCCCCTACGCTTCGACATCAACTTCCGGTGCGACGTCTTCTCGTGCGCCTTTTTCTTCGACTCCCCAGTTCGACTCGGGGAATCGTCCCTTCCGGGGCGAGCCTTTTGCTCCGATCTCGTCTCTTGATCTATGAGGGGACTTGTGTCGTCGCCATGGGCGGGGGACGCCCTCCTGTCAGGCGACGCAGGCGACAAAGGAGACGTAGGTGACCCGGGGGACGGCGGCGACGCGGGAGAGGCGGCTTCAACGCTGCGGGGGGACCTCGGGCTGTCGTATCCACGGGCGCGACTCGCCGGCGACTCACGCCACTGTTCGGAGCCCAACAGGTGCTTGCTGGGCCGCGTCAACTCGGGGCGAGGCAGGGTGCCGTGAGTGTAGGGCACCATTGCGATCTCGAAGCTGAACTCGCGGGATCCCTGATGATTGCCGACCTCGTACGTCGATTCAGCCGTGGGTTGAGTCGGCTCATCGAGAATATCGGCGGCGTCCTCCGTCTTGTCGTCCTTCTTGCGTTTCCTCTTTCTTCCATTGGATGCACGGGAGCTGGGTTTCTTGTCTCCCTGTCGACCTCGCTCGCGGTCTTGTCTCTTGCCCCTGCCGCTGCTGGAGGACTTCGACTTCCCTGCCGTTGCGTCGCCGTCGTCTCGCCGATGACCTTTACGGTGCTTTCTTTCTTTCGATTTCTTCTTGCCGTGACCTCGTCTCTCGGGACTCTCGTGAGCGGTAGTCACTACTGCCACTGCTTGGAAGTGCGGAATCGCAGCTTTGCTGCCCTGAATGCTGCCAGGAGGTGGTAGAGTTCGTTGACGACGCTGTCTCTGAACGTCCCCGTGACCATCTGCAAGTGGAAAGCCAGTGGACGAAAGCTCTGTCGCGGTACTGTCGGCTGGAACAATGGATCGAACTTTGAAAATGCCAGTTTCTTGTTGCGCTTTTTCTCGGTCCGTCGCCACGCCTTCTCTGACACCTTGAGACTTTCGTGGCTGCTCCTCTCGCGCAGCGACGGGTTCGATGGCGACGTTCCAAGGGCTTCTTCTGGAGGAACTCTGCACGGCTGGTTGAACAAGCAAGCTTTCTTTCGCTCCTGGTAGAACCTTACTGACAACTCCGGTGCCACGTCCTGTATGCCTCGATACGTAGCTGTGAGGCTTTCGTTTCCGACTAGATTCACCTATCCCAGTGGCGTCTTCGAGGCGGGAAAATTCTGGCTTTGGCATCTGCCCGGACGAGGACATTCCAAGTATCTTGCCGAGAAGCGTGCCTACCCTGGACGAGACGCTGTGTAGAAGCGACGTCCTTGCGCGATCATCGACTTCCGACTTCACCGTAGACGACGTACCGAGTCGCTTCCCGCTGTCACGACCGCACGTCATTTCCAGTTTTCCCGTCGACTCGCCTTCTCTGGTCTTCAGGACTGGTGCACCTTGAGAGGGCCTTCTGGTTGACACGACAGACGATGTCTTCCGCGACGGCTCTACCAGCGGTCGCCGCTGTCTGGGCGGCTCGGTATGTTCCGCTTTTCTTCTCGACGTCTTCTCCGCTTCCGGTGTCAACGCCGTCTCTGCTTCGGCTCTCACAGAGGAGGAAAAAGCATCTAGGAGTAGCGTCGTGGAGTTGGCCTTGTCGCCGCCTCCAGAGACCGTCGGTAGGGCAGCGTCGACACACGTTGGGGTCTTCGAGTCAACCTGCCGGACCCGGCGCAAGCTAGGATCCAAGCTTGTGAAGCACTCTGGGGGCTTGTGTTTTGATGGGCTTGCCTTCTCGACGTCCCATATTCCCAACAACTGCTTCTGCTCCGGTCGATGACCGGGCAGAAGTACGGTGGTCAATGGCGGTGCGGTGGTACGGGCTAGTGCTGAGTCACCACGTGTCGATGAAGCTTGCCTCGGTTTCTCAGCTCTGTGGTCTTTGCCATCGGACCTCTTCTCTGGCTGGGCTGGTGACGGGGTCGTGCCAGACGCCGCAGCGTAGCCAACTGATGGCGCTTGTCCTTCTTGATGACCGTTGTGGCTCTCGATGCAAGGTAGACGTCTGGCGGGTGGGTCTCCTGGATCTTGGGGATCCATGGTGTCGGGTAACAGGACGCGACTATTTCCTGCGTTAGGGTTCGAGGACTGCCCTTGCGCGTTCCAGCGCGCGTGGCCCGTGCACAAGCGTGTCACGCGCGCTTGTTGACGATGACGATGAGCACAGTGGCGGTGGGGTACATCTACCAAGTAGCACTGGTCAGGAATCTAGACGTACATAATCAACGATTGGGATATACTTTTATAAGTTCCATGAGGGAAACCAGGGACGGGTAAGCGAAGAAAATGTCTCATTTTTACCATTGAGACGCAGATGTTTGAATCTAAGGAATAAATAAAACTGTAATCGGGATGTAGAAACTGTAACGATCATAACGATTTCCTTAAATATAGGTTGATAATTGACGGAGGATTTCCTATTTATGTTCTTAGCACTGCTGCTTCTAAAGATAGCAGACGGAAACATTTAAACAAAGACCTATAGCTGCACCGCAGAGAAAGTTCCAATTGAATGCCCTGCTTCTCAGAAACATGAAAAGTCATGTCATTATATTGATAATGATCGCTTGATGGATCAAGAACCATAAGACAAGCGTGCTTGCAATGGATTATTAGCCCATTATCCCCCTCATGAGTTCATTTTCGTTGCAGAACGGGTACATACAGGAAACGTATTGTTCTGTATTCGGCATGTTAAGCATGTCGTCAAATTCCGGTCTTTTAGCGTTATAGACAATTGGAAGTGACGTAAGCACCCTACCAACCAATCAGGGCTTGCAGTACGATGGAATTCGACGGCGTCAGTAATAAGTGCAACAAAGACACCAACAGTGAAGATCGTCCAAGTCAGGAGCGTAGCCAGAATTTTTTTTCGGGGGCGGTGGGGAGGGTTCAACCATACTTTATGTATGTTCGTGCGTGCGTTTGTATGTGTGCGTGTATATATACGCAAGCAAAACTGAAAACATTTGGGGGGATGGAACCCCCCCCCCCACCTTGGATTCGCCCCTGGTCCAAGTTTTGCTCTTCTCTGCCATTTCTGCTTCCGTTCAATTTCTAACACTCGACATCGTGTCTGCACGTTTTATTTCGGCTAGTCTCCGTCTCGTATTCGCACTGTTTGTTGTAGTACGTCTTGGCATCAGCAAGCCCGGCTGACCGCCATATTTAAGTTCTGACATGCACGTAGTGTCGAGGATCAGAAAAAAAAAAAGTCCACGCATCTTCACGAAGTGAATCATGACGAGTGGGCGAAGCTCTGGGTATTGTATGGGTGAGCAACCGTACGTTACCCGAGCGTTGTTCTATATAATGTAAATTGAGTGACATAAAGAAACATAAAGAGTCGACGACAAAGCTATGTCCTAAGGTCCATAACGTCTGCGTTGAAGTCGCCGACTATAGTATAAAATGTTTGTGCTTGTAGGTGCTTTATATTGTTCTGTCACTGTCATGATTGATGTTCGTATATTGTAAACCTTTTTTTTTCACATACACACATATGTTTCCACTATAGCAACGGTTTTCTATATTGGCCTCGAGGAGTTACGGAGTCGCCCTCTATCGGACGCGCCTCGATTGCGTGCTAGGCAGGATGCCGCCGGCGCGCTCCCCATAGGTTTTGCTGTCGGCGCTCTACAAAAACACCTCGCGGGAGCCCTCCAGGGCATTTCTGTAAGTACTTTCGAAATGAACTGTGTCCTTTACTGTCAAGATAATCATTTTCGACGAACTGAAAGCACAAGATAGCCTACACTCGCTGTCTCATTGCAGAAAACCGAGCACCCGCTTCACGCTGTCACCGCGTTGGAGACCCCTGAACCGGCTTCTTACGTGAAAGGTAGTCACTCGCTGAGTGCAAACTATGTGAAATATCTCGTTAGGGTAGACTGCCTGTATAACCAAACGGAGCATAACAGAAGAAGGCTCAAGCCAGCGATCGCACGGGTTCGCGACGACTGACGACTCTACATGTATGAGCGTCTGCATGTATGTTCGTACTGCTGGTTTCGCTTTTGCTACGAGCGCGTTTTGGCACCGCGCTGTGAACTTTAGGCCGCAAAACATGAGACTTTGTGAGTAAACAAACAACTACTGTTGCGCGGACGCTATCAGAGCAGTTCAAAAACAATTTCCTTACAACTGCGGCTTCGGTGCGCGTGACAACTTTGTGATCTGCCGTCCCGACGATTCAGTGTTTTTTTTTTCTTTTTCGGTCTAAATTCGGCTACGTTTCAATATCATTTGACAAGTTGTCTCGCACTGCGTATTGATCGGTCTTCTCAGCGGGCAAATGCCGCTGCTCCTGTTTCTTTATTCAGCGCATTCGTTTCGTTTGGTGCTCACACAAAACGTGAGCAAATGCGACGCCTTTTTTTAATGTTTCTTATTATCGTTCCGTTTGCATTCCAGTGAACTTGCCGCTCTCTGTGATCAACAAATTCATAGACCAAAGCTTCTCCACTTCGAGATTGCTGGTGGAAGGAGAACCAGTCTACGAGACCGAGCATGTAGTAGCATGCGACGCCTAGGAAAAGAAAGAAAATACAGTAACGCGGGAGAATCAGTACATCGACTGACAAGAAGAAGATGGCTTTCGCCTTCTAGTCATCTTTAACGAATGCATAAGGGACCCAGTGCGTTTTTTAATTCAACGTATCTAAACAATGACTTGTGCATCTGCAGCCGATTTTGTGGACGCTGAGCACGGGGCCGACGATCAAGAGGTCGCATTGGAGGGTTCTGAGATGGCATCGCACGTGGTAAAATGTAGCGCTTTTACCATCCTGTGGCAGATAAGCATCATTTGCCGGCGGGAAGCGCGCGCGAGCCATTGTCTCAGTGCGCGCTGTCTGCTACTCACCGAACATCGCAGGCCCGACGCAGTAACAAAAGTCTTCGTCGCGGAAGTGTTTGTTGCACACAAGACTCGTAGCGGATGGCTACTTGCCGGTTTTTAGCTTTACAACCTATGCTTCACGCAGTTTCTTGTCCCGCGGTTACCAGTGCAGGCTGACACTGGGCTCCTTTGCGTAAGCGCGGCACTGCGGCACCGAGCGGTAGAACCCCATGTTCGTCGCCTTCGGAGGCAGCCACTCTATTAAAATGGTTTCAGTTGAGTAGAAAATGAGAGAAAACTTCCGAATTTGAACAGACCGCAGCGCATGTGGGACTTGAAACTCGTTTTCAAAGCACGCGGCAGTGCGCCACAAGCAGCCGACGCGGCCGCGGAGACCACGTGGTCCTGCCAAGTACGTCACGCCGACGGTGGCGCCGGCGTTTCCAGTGGTGGGCCTCGAGGCTAATACCGTGACAGCGGACGGTGAGAGCCGACGACTAAGTTAGGTCCTAAGGTCCATAATGTGTACGTTGAAGTCGCCGACTAGTATAAAGGGTTTGTGCTTGTAGGTACTAACAAAACGAGCGAAATAATCGAGTCTTATGGAAGCCCATTATGCAAGTCTTACGTCATTATGCGAGTCTTATGGAAGCCCATCATACGAATAAGAGTACACGTTATCCGCTTCGAGATTTGCGAATGACGATACGCCGCTGTTTTCTGGGAAGCAGTGAATACCAGTTTGATGGAGAACCGATACTGAAATCCCGTACAGGCTAAAGTTGTCACGCTTGTGGGATGCGGTGCCGAAGGAACGTAGCATCCCAACATGAAATATAACAGCGTTCATTAACGTGTTAGTAGCAGCGGGGCGAACATGCCGATGCTGCGCTCCTGTTAGATAAAAAAGGAGCATCTTGGTAGCTTGCAGCCGAGTTTTGTAGGCGCCGCCGGTGACGTATGCCTCGGATGATTCTGCTCGGCGCTGTGGCTTATCGGATTGTGGTGCGCATCGTGCAGCCGTGTCACGCCGAGCGAAATGATAGCGAGGTGTAGGCTGCGTGGTGGCTGCGCAGATTGTGTCGCCACATCACCCCCCTGCGGAGTGGAGAGCCCTGAGGGTCTATAGCTCAGGGAGCTGGTTGAAAAGCCCACGGCGATGGGACAGGGGCACGGGTGCTGAATTTTTTTTTTCGGGGGGTCGGGGCTGAGAGCAGCGCAGAGGACTGATGGAGAAACCGCGTGGATTCTGCGAGCCGTTCCGCTGACGGGCGGCGCTGCGGAGAGACGCTCCAGGAGGGCCGAGTGGGTCCGCGGGAGAGAGGTTGCCCCGGGCGCGCTCGTCGACGAAGGCGGGACCGTCGTGGCCACCAGTACCGGGGAGGGTGCCGGCGCAGTCATAGATGACAGGGTGCTGCCGTGAGGGTGCAGTACGACGCTGCCATCGTGCGCCAGCAAAACCTGTATGCGCTGCTGGGGAGTCACTGCCGGAGTCTGCGGAACCTTGCTCGCCACAATCTGCACGCTCTCTGTGACTGGTGCGGGCGCGACGGGCACAGAGGACACCATACTGCCGCCCGTTGAGATGAGGGGCGCCGACAGGGTGCCATGATGGTGGTGGTCCTGCGCCAGTATCTGCGGCTGGGTGAACGTCGGTATCTACAACAGGGACTGGTACTGGTCTGTCTGGAACGCACCCAGCGTGGGCTGGGCCAGCATGGTCTGCACGTGCAGCATGGCCTGTAGCTGTTGTAGTGTCAGGGGCTGTCCCGTGACTATGGCAAACGAGGGGGGGCGGCATCATGCGCGGCGGCGCCAGGGCCCGTATTCCCAAAAGGCGACAATCGCAAAAGTATCGCCTTTGGTGCGCGCTGATTGGCTATCGAGCAAACCGGAAAAGTTAGGGCGCCATCTGGTAGTTCCGCCGACGTCAATTTTGCGTCATGGTGCTCGACGGTGCTCTCGACATATTTGCAATAAGCGAAGGCACCGTTAACCGTCGGTTCGTGGTGAAGTCTAGCATTTCAGTGACGTAGGCGGTAGCTTCTAGTATTCAATCCTCGGTGGATATACGCAGCATTTTTTACGCTGAAGCTTTCATCGAGCATTACCTTGGGGTGTTATTAGCACTCGTTCTTTGCCAGCGCGTGTTTGTTCGTGGTTTGAACGTCCCAGGAGCATGAACCGTGCGTTGCTCGCGTGGCTTATCGCGAGCCGGCAACATGTTGAGATTTAGAGACGATGTCGCTGCGGCTGCACGCTACAGCTGAACTCTCCGAGCACGCCGTGTTAAACTCTCAACGAAAATACGTTTCACGCAAAGTTGCATTCTTTAAATATTATACTGTGCATTAAATAATCGAACAAAAAAACATTGAAAGCACTTTCAACACGTCTTACACTTCAAGTAGCCACAGCCAAGCCGGCCAAGCCTGGCCACTGCGTAGAAGCAGCAGCACACGCACACGCTCGAAAACGCCGTACTCGGGTTGCTCTGCGCTCGTACAGTGCGCTCACTCCCGTGTTGTGAGACATTCGTAGTACCAACGGCCAGTTGCAACAATGACGTCACAGGCAAGTCTTTTTTTTACTTATTGAACGCATCAAATTCTACGTCACCAAACGCGATACTATCGCCTTTTGCGATCGTTTGAGAATACGGGCCCAGAATGATGTTGGGCCTTGGCCCCAGATTCTGCGGATGACCAGGGTTGGGGTGCCAGGTGTGGCCTTGTGCTGGTCCGCCCTGGGAGACTGGGACCGGGTGGTCGCGGTCGGTGCGGGCGTCGTCATGTTTGCGCTGCCGCTCGACAGCTTGGGCAGGATCGGCGGTCGGGACAGTATGATGTTCGAAGCCTACCAGCGTGGTCGGGACAGTCTGAGGTGGCTCGGTTAGGGTGACACCCGTGGTGTCAGCGAACACCTGACAAGCAGCGTTGGTTCGGGTGTCGCACACAGGATCCGTAGGTGCTGATGCCGTCACGGGTGCCGGGGGCTCGTCTGCCGTCGCGGGTGCCGGGGGCTCGTCTGCCGTCGCGGGCGGTGCCGGGGGCTCGTCTGCCGTCGCGGGCGGTGCCGGGGGGGGGGGGTGGTTTAAATGCAGTGGTCGACGCAACGCCAACAATCGTGCGTTGGACGCATCACAGCTGATTGGCGCGGGAGGGTGGTCTCCGTCACATGTGTAGCCGGTTGTTATCGGCTGGGAAACAGTTCCGACTGGCCATGGTGCGGGTTCGTTTGCTGCCGCGGGTGCCGCCGGCTCGTCTGCCGTCGCGGGCGCCGAGGGCACTGTTGCTGCGGCGGGTGCGGGCACTGTTGCTGCGGCGGGTGCGGGCACTGTTGCTGCGGCGGGTGCGGGCACTGTTGCTGCGGCGGGTGCGGGCACTGTTGCTGCGGCGGGTGCGGGCACTGTTGCTGCGGCGGGTGCGGGCACGGCTGCGGCGGCGGGTGCGGGCACGGCTGCGGCGGCGGGTGCGGGCACGGCTGCGGCGGCGGGTGCGGGCACGGCTGCGGCGGCGGGTGCGGGCACGGTTGCGGCGGCGGGTGCGGGCACGGTTGCGGCGGCGGGTGCGGGCACGGTTGCTGCGGCGGGTGCGGACACGGCTGCTGCGGCGGGTGCGGGCACGGCTGCTGCGGCGGGTGCGGGCACGGTTGCTGCGGCGGGTGCGGGCACGGCTGCTGCGGCGGGTGCGGGCACGGTTGCTGCGGCGGTTGCGGGCACGGCTGCTGCTGCGGGTGCGGACACGGCTGCTGCGGCGGGTGCGGGCACGGCTGCTGCGGCGGGTGCGGGCACTGTTGCTGCGGCGGGTGCGGGCACTGTTGCTGCGGCGGGTGCGGGCACTGTTGCTGCGGCGGGTGCGGGCAACGGCTGCTGCGGCGGGTGCGGGCACGGTTGCGGCGGCGGGTGCGGGCACGGTTGCGGCGGCGGGGTGCGGGCACGGCTGCTGCGGCGGGTGCGGGCACGGTTGCGGCGGCGGGTGCGGGCACGGTTGCTGCGGCGGGTGCGGGCACGGTTGCTGCGGCGGGTGCGGGCACGGTTGCTGCGGCGGGTGCGGGCACGGTAGCTGCGGCGGGTGCGGACACGGCTGCTGCGGCGGGTGCGGGCACGGCTGCTGCGGCGGGTGCGGGCACGGTTGCTGCGGCGGGTGCGGCACGGCTGCTGCGGCGGGTGCGGGCACGGTTGCTGCGGCGGGTGCGGGCACGGCTGCTGCGGCGGGTGCGATGCCGTAAAACTCGAGCACGGCGTCCCGCAGATCATCGTAAGGGCGAAGGCGCCACGCGAAGTAGGTGAGGCTGCGTTTGAGGTCACGCGGAAGGTGGTACTCTAGTACCTCAAACATGAATGCTTGCAGCCAGATGCCGTTAAGCTCCAACGCCGCCGCGAACTCCTCAAACCAGGACTCGAGGTTGTATGTCCGGAACGGTGGCAGAGGCGGGTCGAACTGTGGCGGCCAGGCTTCAGCAGGCTGGAACATGGCTGCGGAGCTCGGTGGCAGCGGTGCAGCGCCGGTTGCGTGTTCGAAGGTCCGGGTCACCAGATGTGGGATGCCGATGCTGCCGTCTGCCGAAGCGGGCGCCGAGGAAGCGGGCGCCGAGGGCGCCGAGGGACGTCAGATCTGGGATGCTGCGCTCGCTGTTAGAAAAACAAGGAGCATCTTGGTAGCTTGCAGCCGAGTTTTGTAGGCGCCGCCGGTGACGTATGCCTCGGATGATTCTGCTCGGCGCTGTGGCTTATCGGATTGTGGTGCGCATCGTGCAGCCGTGTCACGCCGAGCGAAATGATAGCGAGGTGTAGGCTGCGTGGTGGCTGCGCAGATTGTGTCGCCACACGCTTGTGGCCTGAGTGTACAACGAGACGGAATGTCCAGCGAGACAGAATATCCAACAGTGGACATTCAGGCTCGTTGGACATTCCGTCTCGTTGGGCATTCAGCCTCGGTTGAACATTTCGTCTAGTTGGGCATTCCGTCTTGATTGAACATTCCGTTTCGTTGGAGATTCCGTCTCGGTCGGAAAAATTAAAAGGAGTCGCCAGTCGGAGGAACCGGAATTGTACGTAATAGATTACATGTAACCCGGCAATGTAACCACAATATTGTGGGCAACGAGTTTGCATACTTTACTACAGCAGCCTTCTGTTGATCGCTCTATTCAAGCATTTATTTAGTGCCACCCTTTCCGTCGGTGGGATCCAAACCCACAACTTTCGAATTACGCATCTGATGCTCTAAAAATTGAGCTTCGACGGAGGGCGCTCTTTCGTCCACACTGTTGGGTATTTATGTGCGTTTGATCCCTCGGAGTGTTAGCCAGCGCAACTCGTAGCCGTATTTGTAAGGTTGCGCGCTTGGATCCCACTGATGGAAAGGGTGCTCTTTTGTCCATTTTATTGCTTTCAATTTGGGTTATAGTATCATTACACGAGAGTTACAACAACAAATAATGTTCCTCTGCTTTCTTTGGCTTAATTGGCTGTTGGTTTTTCTCTAACAAAGAAAGGAGCCCCTCGAAAAATTCCCCTTATTTCGCACTTTCATAGCGAGGGCTTCGTTCCGGCAGACGTGATGCAGCATGTGAGGGTTTATTGGTCAGGTGCCGCCTCGTGTAAAGATCACGTGCCTCGTGACGCCCTCTGGCAAAAAGTGTTCCACACTCGCCGCCTTGGCTACGAGTAGCGCTGGCTGACACTCCCAGTGACTAAACGCACATAAATACCCACAATGTGGACGAGGGAGCGCCCTCTTTCGTAATTCTTTAAGGGGTTGCAATGTCAGATTTTCTGACATCACACAAAGTATGTAACCAAACGAAATAAAATA
>NC_051181.1:178055474-178078338 GCF_013339695.2 Rhipicephalus sanguineus | reverse complement strand
CCGAACTTCTGGCCGAGAAACTGAAAGTCAAACTACAGCAATACACTGATAGCGGCGAACAGAGCGTCGATCGTCGATCAACTGACAAGCGGTCAAGTGCGTTGGCTTTTATACAGGCGCTATCGAACTTTCCAGTCATATCGCTGGTGGCGGCGTTATCTCTCGATAAAGCTGGAGCATTCGCGTGCGGCGCGAAGTCTTAACAATACGATCTACTAAAATCGAGAAGCTTCTCGAAAGCTCATTCGCGGACAGCCTCGAGCGTTGATAACCGTCCTTGCTGGTCAAACCTAAAAAAACATCAAAATAAAACCAGAAGTGGGCGTGGCTAAGATGACCTCAGATGGGAGGCACACGTAAATCATGTAACGTCATCCGCATTAAAAAGATTATTTTTTTAAAGGCGTCTCCATTCAGCACCACATCCAACGAAGCTACGTGCGTAAGACACATTTGTTAGACCAGTACTTCAGTACGCCCCACGAGACTGTTAGGCGTAGCGCACACCCACAAGGACAAATAAGGACATACACACACACAGCGCTAACACTCAACTAATAGTTTTTTCTGATACACGTGTCATTTTATACAGCAACGAGCGATCGATAAAACCAAGGAAAGAACAACATAGAAATGGCATTTCTATAGGTTCCTGCATCGCCCCGTACTTGAGCGATATGTTTTTAGCAAAGCGTAACCAAGTTCTCGACGCACGTACAAAGCACACAAATGTTGTTGCTTTTTTGATATGTAGATACTACCTGATCGTTTGTAGTAATGGACCTACACAGTTTTGACGCGGTCATTCAAGAACTCTAACCATGTTCACGACGGAGGTTATCTGCTCTGGCTTTGACGCATGAAGTACCAAAAGACAACTTCATAAGGTTTTTAGAGCTCAAGCTGTATTTTTCGTGAACAGGTGTGTGCTGTGGTTATGACCCGCCAGGAAATAAGCCTGTACTTTCGTTTACATCTGCGCATTGGTAAAGCGTGCTGTTATAAGTTCAGGTTTCAGAGTTCACGATGAATGCGTGCCGGCACAAGCTTGAAGCAAGCTTGTGGGCCCAGGCTAAACGTTTAATTGATTCTGGCTACCCTCTGCGCCTGTTAACCGCCGTCGCCGAAAATATCAGTATAAACGGAAGAGCGAACACCAGTAAGCAGACCGCCACCACTAAGGCAACCAGGTTGCTGTGGTGCCATACATGCACGCCATTCGCATACTTTGCGCAGGATAGCGGAGAAAGTCCGGTGCGGACGTAGGTTTTTCCGCTCCCGAACGTCTGCAAAGGATGTGCAAAAAGGTTATTGCGGACAGCAAAGAGAAGCGCAATTGCACAATCAGCACCGCGAAAATTTGTGAATGCGTGAAGGCGGGGTGTACTCTATCCTCTGACATGTGAGCGCATCTATATGGGCCAAACCGGAAGGTGTGTAAACCACAGACTCAGAGAACACTCGTATAATGTCAAAAAAGCTGTGTCTCGCCACTGGGCATTACCTGCCAAAGTGTGGTTGCGTGCCAGAGTTTGAGAGCACTCGTATTCTATATAGGGCTCCAGGCAAAATCAAACCGAGAAATAATCGAGGCGCTTGAAGCTGACAAAGTGGAGAAAAATGCGTGAGTGCGCCTCCTTTAGGTTTGTCGTAAAGAAAAGAGGTATCTTGGATTGTCGCTTTCAAGAATGTGGATGCAGATGGTTGTGATCAGTGATGACATGGCGCAATCGATGCTGTACTATTACATGTTTTTATTTTTATTTATTTATTTATTTCACAATACTGCAGGGCCCTTCCGGGCCCATGCAGGAGTGGGTGAACGTAATACAGTTCACAAAGTTGGGAAAAATGAGACCATATATACAGATCAAGAGTATGGCACATACAAAAAAAATGAGCAAGGAATACGAACATTAGGCAGTAAATAAGGTGTTCATATAAAACATAAAATAGCAGTATAATAACGTGCAGGCTAAAGGGATGCTATATGAAATGCTAATGACACCAATCATTTTTACCACTTGAATCTAAATTCTGAATGCTGCTAATGAATTCATCCACAGATGAGCACTTTACAAATCAGCAGGCAGTTATTCCAATGGAAATGGTGTGTGCAAATAAGAATATTATAAGTGTTATTATGACAGGGTTGTTGACGTATTGTTTCAATATGATTCGTCCGAGTTGAATGCCGAATAGCGCACGAATGTATGTCGCTTGGGGTATTCGATAAGCGCCCTTATAAAGGAGGTATAAAAATTGTAGTCTAGAAACCATTCTGCGTTGTACAAGTGGTTGGATGTTAGCCCTGAACACGCAAGTTTGTAATGGACGTTTGTCGCGAATACTGGAATATATAAACCCGCATTGCTAGGTTCTGTATGCGTTCCAATTTATCGGTTTAAATATTTCTGGTGTGGGGCCACACTCTAAGAAAAAAGAGAGTCAAAAGAGGGTCATGGAACCGTGACTCTCTTCGGGTGTCCACCTGACCCCTTTTGGAAGGTACAGGCAGAGAAAAGAGTTCGCAGTCGGAAGGAGTCACTGGACGCTCCTAAAGCGCGTTTCGATTGCTTCCGTCATGAAAGAGCCACCGAATACGCCATACATATCGCGCGCTTGCCCTTTGGCGCCGTTGTGGCGCGTTGCTCGCCAACGGAGAGGGGTGGCGCCGGGGGGTGACGCGCCGCTTCTGCCTTCTCTCTCAGTCGTCTCAGTCTCTCGTCTATGCTATTGGATGCGTGCGCGTTGGTTGTTGCGCGGGTTGCGTGTCTTGAAGTTTCATCAGTTTCATGTTCATGCGCGTTTTCGGTGGGTTGACGCCGGCACGCGCACGAAGTGACGCTTGCAGGGCGGAATATCATGGAGCTGCGGATACGGACAACGGGCGCCAGTTAACGGTGAGTGTACTGCGTTCGTAGGCACTAATTATACAGCTTTAGCTGGGCGTCTGCAGCAGCTCTGCGGAGTTATCTGCCAGCCATTTCCAACAGCAGCCCGTGTCCGCGGGCTGTTGCGGATGCCAACTAAAGCTGTCAGTTAACGAGTTGCCACCGTTATGCGCGTGCTGTACAAGCTCCCATAACGTGAGCGATGCAAACAATTATCAAGGGTCATTTCTTGCTGATCGCACGTTGTGTCTGCACTACTGAAGGTGCAAGGTGTCGTTTTGAGATGCACTTTAGTCTACTTCATAATAACATTTCCATCGACCTCGAGTGTGCATCGACCTCGAACGTGAAAAAAAAAAAGCGTCTGTGTGCTGAACGCTCAGACGCAATATATATCATGGTTTTGTTGGCTTAAAGACGGTAGCTGAGGTGCAGGATTAGTACGGTGGCTTCCAGAACGTAGCGGTAGTCATTAGTTGGACACGCCTCGCGGTAAGGCGAAAATGCTAGACTTTCGACGGCGGCCCGTTGTTGCGGCGGTCGTCGCCGTGCCCTTTTTTTCCTTCGTTTCTGTTTGCTGTTTTCATGATTTGCCAACATCTGCGATGACGCTATACGGAATCAAGTGAGTGTACGTGATTGTGGGAGTTATGTGTGCTAATTCTAGCATATGACATGTCTGATCTCGACGTAGACGGCGTCCGCACGCGCTGGGGTCGTTCGGGCCCTCGTACTGGCATGTGTTAATCTGAGTAGGGTTACGTTTGTAAAATGCGGTCAGTAACCGCTCACGGCGTGCCCCTGACTGCCGGAGGATGTGTTTGGGTGTCGGGGTAAGCCGGCGCAAAAGCGTGTTTATTCTGAAACCAAATTTTGAAGTGATTTCTCAGAAAAGAAGTGTTTCATTCGTGTATAGCCAGTGCCTATTGCGAGACGAGGTCCCGCTGCCTTTTACGTGGAAAATTTGATTTCGTTCCTTCATTGTGTCTATGTGAACCACTTATTTTGTAGGTTTTGCAAACCATTACTGCAAATTCATTTTCTCATCATAATATCACGTTCTGCTTTTCCAATACCGTTTTTCATGGTGCTCACGCTGAACAGGAGCGACAACCTAGCAAGCCAAAAGTCTGAGACCTCCAGCCGTCACCACTTTTGATTTATTCTTAATATAAGGAATAAAGATTGAAACATGATGCCCATTTGCAGTTTTATTTGCACTATATGACACTATGCACCATCAGTCAACATTTTAGTTGGTATTGGCCTCGAGGAGTTACGGAGTCCCCTCTATCGGACGCGCCTCGATTGCGTGCTAGGCAGGATACCGCCGGCGCGCTCCCCATAGGTTTTGCTGTCGGCGCTCTACAAAAACACCTCGCGGAAGCCCTCCAGAGCATTTCTGTAAGTACTCGAAAGGAACTGGGTTCTTTAATGTCAAAATAATCATTTTCGACGAACTGAAAGCACAAAAGATCGTATACAGTCGCTGTCTCTTTGCAGAAAACCGAGCACCGCGGCACTCTGTCACCGCGTTGGAGACCCCTGAACCGGCTTCTTGCGTGAAAGGTAGTCACTCGCTGAGTGCAAACTATGTGAAATATCTCGTAGAGTAGACTGCCTGTATAACCAAACGGAGCATAACAGAAAGAAGCCCAAGCCAGCGATCGCACGGGTTCGCGACGACTGACGGTGCCTCTGCATGTATGAGCGTCTGCATGTATGTTCGTACTGATGGTTTCGCTTTTGCTACGAGCGCATTTGGCACCGCGCTGTGAACTTTAGGCCGCAAAATATGAGAATTTGTGAGTAACACAAACAACTACTGTTGCGCGGACGCTATCAGAGCAGTCAAAAACAATTTCCTTACAACTGCGGCTTCGGTGCGCATGGCAACTTTGTGATCTGCCGTCCGACGATTCAGTGTTTTTTTTCTTTTTGGTCTAAATTCGGGTACGTTTCACATGTCATTGACAAGTTGTCTCGCACTGCGTATTGATCGGTCTTTCAGCGGGCAAATGCCGCTGCTTATGTTTCTTTACTCCGCGCATTCGTTTCGTTTGGTGCTCACACAAAACGTGAGCAAATGCGACGCCTTTTTTTATGCTCCTTAATTATCGTTCCGTTTGCATTCCAGTGAACTTGCCGCTCTCTGTCATCAACAAATTCATAGACCAAAGCTTCACCACTTCGAGTTGCTGGTGGAAGAGAACCAGTCTACGAGACCGAGCATGTAGTAGCATGCGACGCCTAGGAAAAGAAAGAAATACAGTAACGTTTGTGGACTTGTTCTGCAAACGTCGGCTGTGAACTAGGACCCACATGAACTTGAAATTGTGGTGAATAAAATAGAAGTTATTGCAGCAACCAACAGCCGCAAAACAGGATAGTAATTATTTGGCATGTACCCCAGCAATTTTGGCAGCAGTGTCGTGTCTAACGCCAACAGGGTGGCATCTTTCCCACGTAAATAAATGAGGCTCCAAGAAAATACATGGGGTTGGCCGGTGGCCGATCACGGAGGCAATGCAAAATTATGTAGCTTATGAAGCAATGCATGCCTCATCAAATAGGAAGGTTGCCCGTCGGCGTCCCGCGTCGGCGGCGTAAACACGAGTGATGCAAAAAATAATCGTCACGTGATGGTGTCACCATATGACGTCATCATGACGTCACATCGCCAAAATATGTAGCGTCATTATGACGTCACATAATGTGACGTCACATGATGACGTATTCACACGTCATGGTCGCTTTGCATTGCCTCCGTGATCGGTCACGGAGGCCGTGCAAAACCGCGTTAGGCGCAGAACGCTTTTGGAGGGGGGCGCGGGAGAATCAGTACATCGACTGACAAGAAGAAGATGGCTTTCGCCTTCTAGTCATCTTTAACGAATGCATAAGGGATTCTGTGCGTTTTTAATTTAACGTATCTAAACAATGACTTGCGCATCTGCAGCCGATTTTGGGACGCTGAGCACGGGGCCGACGATCAGAGGTCGCATTGGAGGGTTCTGAGATGGCATCGCACGTGGTAAAAGGTAGCGCTTTTACCATCCTGTGGCAGATAAGCTCATTTGCCGGCGGGAAGCGCGCGCGAGCCATCGTCTCAGTGCGCGCTGTCTGCTACTCACCGAACATCGCAGGCCCGAAGCAGTAACAAAAGTCTTCGTCGCGGAAGTGCTTGTTGCACACAAGACTCGTAGCGGATGGCTACTTGTCGGTTCTTAGCTTTACAACCCATGCTTCACGCTGTTTCTTGTCCCGCGGTTACCAGTGCAGGCTGACACTGGCTCCTTTGCGTAAGCGCGCACTGCGGCACCGAGCGGTAGAGCCCCATGTTCGTCGCCTTCGGAGGCAGCCACTCTATTACAATGGTTT
Organism: Rhipicephalus sanguineus; assembly: GCF_013339695.2. Taxonomy (NCBI): domain Eukaryota; kingdom Metazoa; phylum Arthropoda; class Arachnida; order Ixodida; family Ixodidae; genus Rhipicephalus; species Rhipicephalus sanguineus. The sequence goes on along the minus strand of NC_051181.1, from coordinate 178,072,063 downwards.
CAATTGAGTAGAAAATGAGAGAAAACTTCCGAATTGAACAGACAGCAGCGCATGTGGGACTTGAAACTCGTTTTCAAAGCACGCGGCAGTGCGCCACAAGCAGCCGACGCGGCCGCTGAGACACGTGATCCTGCCAAGCACGTCACGCCGACGGTGGCGCCGGCGTTTCCAGTGGTGGGCCTCGAGGCCAATACCCAGAGAAGCATGTAAATGAGGAGTACCCAAACTTCTTAATTGGAAATCAAATACCATCTTTTCGCGCTTTCTATATAACTTTGCTGGAGAATATGTGTTGTTTTGACGAGTTTTACTAAAATAATGCTAAAACTGAACTATTCTCTTTTTGCAGTCGCTGGGCAGACGGCAAGTATTATTGGACATGCTTAAAATGAATACTCCACTATTTAAACAGTAGTCGCGCAAAAGTAGAGCAAGGGTCAAATGAGTAGCTTAAAATACTCGTGGAGTCGCTTGACGCTTCGGTGTGGGTCACTTGACCCCCGTAGGAGTGTTACCGGCAAGAGTCGTCTGACTCCCTATAAGTGGTAACGTTATCCTTCGGATGAGAGTCTTTCCACTCTTCCTAGAGGGTCAGGGGACTCTCCTAGAGCGAGCCGACCCTGACCCACCAAGAGAGTCACCGTGACTATTTAAAGAGAGTCCTATACGTGGCAAGTCAGAACTCTCCGAAAAGAGTCACGCATACTCTTTTTTTTCTTAGAGTGCATATTATGTCCGCATACTCTAAAGCTGGTCTAATAAGAGTTTATATGCATTTAATTTAACGCGGGAGGTGTGTTTTTTAGTTTCCTTCTCAAAAAGTGCAGCTTGCTTAGATCCTTTTGATATACGTTATTTATATGACATCCCCAGTTTAATTTCGTCGTAAAAGTGACCCCGAGATATTTGACGTCATCACACTCTTCAGCGGGATGTTATTGATTGTGTACTGAAACTGAAGAGGGTTTTTTTATGCGTGAAGGAAATACTAGCTGTTTTAGTTGCATTTAGTTTCATCCCCCATCTGTTGCACCAGTTTTGTATTGAAGCTAAGGAATGGTTTAATTCTATTTGATCGCCCCGCCACGGTGGTCTAGTGGTTATGGCGCTCGGCTGCTGACCCGAAGGTCGCGGGATCGAATCCCGCCGCGGCGGCTGCCTTTTCGATGGAGGCGAAAATGTTTGAGGCCCGTGTACTTAGATTTAGGTGCACGTTAAAGAACCCCAGTTTGTCGAACTTTTCGGAGCCCTCCACTACGGCGTCTCTCATAATCATATCGTGGTTTGGGACGTTAAACCCCAGATATTATTATTTAAATTCTATTTGATCGTCCCTGCTATTTATTTTGTGTACACTACGCAATCGTCAGCGGATAATCGCATCTGTACAGGTGGATAAACGCATGATTGAACATCATTGATGTAGATCAGAAATAATAGGGGCGCAAGCACTGAACCCTGCGGTACACCGGAGTAAACATCAAGGTAATCAGACAAACAATTACTCAGAGCTGTGCAGTGCATTCTGCTTTCCAAGTAGATCTTTATCCATGAAACTGCTTTTTCGTGTATTCCAATGGCATTTAATTTAGTAACTAGGTCAAGATGGGGGACGACATCGAATGCTTTTGAGAAATCTAAAAAAATAGCATCAATTTGGCTTCTATCATTTATTGCGTCAGCTATATCATGGCTTATCACAGATAGCTGACTAATTGTTGACAATCCTGAACGAAAACCATGCTGTCGGTTGTATAGTAGGTTATTATGCTCTAAATGTATTATTATGGCTTTATAAATAATATGTTCAAACAATTTACTGCAGGCACATGTTAATGAAACTGGTCTGTAATTATTAACTTCTAGTTTAGAGCCAGATTTATACACAGGTACTATTTTCGCCAGTCACCAGTCATCCGGTATTACCGAAGTTTCCAATGATCGCTTGTAAATTACGTATAATATCTTGACATCCAAGCTGCGTTTTTCTGCAAAAATGTATTCGTTATAAGGTCAGGATCACAAGGTTTTATACATCCAGTTTTTGCAAGAGGCGGTAAATTGCTTCTTGAGTGATGTCTATTTCGGGCATTGGATTGTCGTATTGATAATGGGGCAAGGGGCCGTTAAAGGCAGTTCTGATAAATACTGATTTACAAAACGTATTAAACTTATTTGCTATGACGTGAGGCTGTACAATAGTTTCGTTTGAAACAGTAATCTGCGAGACATCATATCGCTCCTTCGATAGATAACGCCAAAATTTTTGTGGTTTTTCCGTCATGTAAGAAGGCAGAGTGACCGTGAAAAAACGTTCCTTGGCCACTTGAATCTTATCTTGCAGTATGCGTGCAAGTTCTTGTGGACCACATGTGTTTTGATTCTTGCGTTTCTTTTAATATTCCGTTTTAGGTGAATGATTTCACGCGATACCCAAGGTTTTCTCTATTAACTCGTTTTTTTTTTCGGGGTGGGAATGTAGTTTTCTTCACAAAAGTATACAATTTGTTTAAAACGTAACCATAACGTATTTACATCCTGTATCAATGAAAACTGTGTAAATCAGGTGCCTAAATATTGTGATATGGCATTTTAATTGATCTATAGTAATCTTTGATAACAGTTATTGACGGCTTTACGCGTTCACGGTTACCTGAAATGGGGCAGAAGAATACGATCATTTTGTGGTCCGAAATACCATTTCAATATTCACAGTATTATTAGGAATTAGACTGCTAACGATTATCAGATCAAGCACAGAACATGATGGACCAACTATTCTTGTCGGCTCAGAAACTAGTTACCTAAAGTGAAAGTAAATGAGATACACAACAATGGTTCAGCACTTTTTGTGTCGGAATTGTCGTGCGAATGGTTAGTCCAGTTAATTCCTGGTAAATTGAAATCACCTGTGATGATAATATTTGAACGTGAGTTGGTGTGCTGTGCAATGTAATCGTGCATGGTATCGAGGTATTCTGCCGGAGCATTCGGAGGCCGGTATACTCCACCCATGAATATACTTTTCCCGTGAAAGGTAAGTTTACACCAGATGCTTTCATGAGCAGGTATGCTATCTAAAACAGTGAATTTAATGTTCGATTTATTTGCAACAAGCACTCCTCCGCCACGTTATTCTCTGTCTTTGCGGATCAGCCGATAACAAGAGGTAATACTTCTGAATCCTGGATACCTTCATGAAGCCAAGTTTCCGTGATAACTATAACGTGAGGTTGATGTCCTGCAACAGCGCATTCAAATAGGCTGAACTTATTTACTACACTGCGTGCATTCAGCGATAAAACTTTGATAGTTTTAGCACTTTGTTGTCACCTGTTATCATGAGTTGTCGGGCCAACACGTGTGGAGGGCATTGGTTTTTGTTCAAATCTTCGGCCCTTGTGTTCACTCCAGATAAACGTTTTGCTGTTTATTTTCAGCTTATCAAATGCCAATGATACTTTTGCCCCTTTTGCTCTATCGTTTACTGCAGAACGCCATAGTTTAGCACGTGTATCCCGTATCTTCATTGAGAATCCTCCCATATTAAAATCGGGGTGTTTTTCAGCTTGAAGCAACTCGACAAAATTTTATTTTTCTCAGCGAAGTTAAATAGTCTAATGATCACGGGCCGTGTCCTATTGCTTTGCTTGTTGCCGATTCTGTGAACTCGTTCTATGGAAGTAACTTGTAATGTTAGAATATTTTTCAATATATCATCGCGCACTATTCCTTCGAGCGTTTTATTATCTTCATCAGCGGCCTCATTTAGTCCGTAAATGACTAGGTTATTTCGCCTGCTTCTATTTTCCAAGTCCTCGACCTTTGATACCAGAAGATCGACTTGCACCTCTGTAGATTTACAAGATTCCTGACATTTTACTATCTTTTCTTCGCATTCTTTCCATAGTCCTCTTTCACTTTCGATTACGGAAATCTTTCCTGCATATCTGCAACTAATGTTTCCACATGCTTAAGGTTTGAAGACAGTTGCTTCAATGTTTTGTTTGTTTCTTTTGTGCCTTTAGAATGCGTTTCAGTAGGTCCTGCTGCGAACAGTCGTCCGAATCAGTCAGGGCCGGGATTTTCTTCTACATCTCCAGATGTTAGTAACAGCAAATGAACAACATTAAAACAGTCCCGCAAAATGGCAACAAAATATTGTGGACTTGGAAGCACCGTCAAGGTTACGTCATTGTCTCTAACTGATGAAACTGAATTTTTGAGACTAACCTGTGCGATCAAAAAAAAAACTTCATCAGCATCCGTGCTCTTTCGGTGCTCCCAAGTCCACTGAAGGGTACATGGAAATGGACGTTGCGTTTATCGCCGTGCCGCGCTGTATCCGTCGACGTCACCGTGCTGGTCAGGTGGTCCCAGTTCAGGACACGTGGTTCAGAATCATGCGATGCGTTCCGTCCGATGAATCCAGCAAGGCAGACAGCCGGAAGCAGTGGTAGCCGAGTTCGATGGAGCTCATTCCCGGGCCGTGCGTCAACGGGTCAGGCCCGCCACAACGCGATCTGTGCGATCAAAAAAAAAACTTGATCAGCATCCGTGCTCTTTCGGTGCTCCCAAGTCCACTTGGGAGCACCGGATGTTGTTCTTTCCTTGCTTTTATCGATCGCGTGTTGCTGTATGAAATGACACGTGTGATCAGAAATAAACCATTAGTTGAAAATTAGAGCTGTGTGTGTGTGTCCTTCTTTGTCCTTGTGGTGTGCGCTACGTCAAACAGTCTCATGGATCATAACGAACTAGCCCAACAACGCGCCTTGAGCAATTTCAGTACGCTAACGTCGTCTGGTTCCAATCAACAGATAACTTAATCAATAAACTAGAAACGCGCAAAACAAAGCAGTCAAGGTTATTTTTAATAAATAACGTACATCTGATTCCCCCTCTGAAATATTGCAAGAAGCAGGAATACTGTCCCTGCATTACCGTACTAAACTCGCTAGCCAGAAAATGTTTCAACTTTTTCACAATAAGCTTCGCATTAAATGGACCCTCAAACGGTTTCGGTGATTTCGTATAAACGCTTTGAGCCGGTAATGCAAGTCCTAACAATCATGTGAAGACCAAGTTAAGCTATCTGCGTCAACTGTGTATTCATTACAAGACTTTAAACGTGTGAATCGCTACAGATCGCAGCGGCTCAGCCGAACGAGTTTTTAACATCTCGCGCCTTTTACACGTAGAATTGTTCCAATACCCGTAGCACCCAGCGACCGATCTGATTGGATATACCCAGCTCACATCACTGAACCTCCTGTGGGCAGCGAGCGTCATCTGTCTGTGTTAAAACGTGCTCCGTGTGGACGTAAGCTGGGTGACTGTGTTTATCTGTAGGATTCGTTTCTTAGACACAATGAATTGCTCTAGTGGTGTTGCGTACCACATATCTCGCAATTGGTGACTTGTAAAGCTGCGACATCGTGTAATGTTTGGGAGGCATCTGACGAGCGGAATCCCTTCAGCTCGTCGCAGCAATGAGTGTCGCCCTCTCGAGATCCGTTCAATGCCACGATCCACGTGTCTGCGGCTGTGACTTCACCCCTGAAGACACAACCACATTGCCCGAGTTTACGCTCATCGGTGATCGTTCTCGAATTCTTTTCGTTTGTCCGCATGCTTCTGCGGGTTGCGGCCATCAGGGTTGCCAGATCCTCGAAGAGAAAAAAAGCCACAAAATTAAGCAAAGTAGCCAGAACGGTAGCCCACTAGCAGCCGTTACTTTATTTTGGAGCCAGAAAAGTAGCCAAACGTGATTTCAGTTTAGCTGAATTCTAACTACGTACTGACACTTAAGTATACAAAAATATACATAACAGAAATGTTCATCACATCACAATAGAGTAAAAAAAAAAGCAAGTGACTTCCTGGAGGAGGCATTAGGACTTGAAAATTGGCAATTATGTTACACCGACAGTCAAGTGTACATATTCGAGTTCACTTTAGCCACCATGCTCCGTGGCACGGTAAATGTAGAACTTGCAACACTTTTCATACGTAGTCCAAATTTGATCCTGATGGTCGCGAGGACATTCATTTCCTTAGGTCGCTTTTTGTGAGAGCCACAGCAGAAAACACTCGTTTCGCTGCTGCGTTAGATATAGCGAGAACACGGAGTTTCGATGCGCCGTCTGCAATGTCTGGCATAGGATTAGCGCCTGATGCATCCCGGTAGGTGTATATTTTGATCCAGAATTCCATCGCTGGCATGTCGGCATTCACATCCCCAACTTGACGAACGTGCCGTACGCACTTGCTCCTCAACTCAAGCTCGGGGCAACCAAATACGTCTTTTGGCAAGGTTCTCAAAGCATTCATCGCATTCGGCCCTAAAACAGATCAAGAATCAAGAAAATTTATTTCCAACGTAAAGTTGGGGGTCACCCCAGGCGAAAAGCGGCGAAATGCAGCTTGAAGGTGCCTGGGGGCCCATACACAAGGCAGCGTACACGTACATTTATAGGCAACATAGGGTACTTAATGAACAGAGGATATTAAAGTAGTAAAAAAAACTAAGTAAGGACATAGAATACTAGTAAACATTCGACATACATATATACACTGTTACACGTGCATACATAAACGGAAAGGTAAGCATACTAAAAAAATGATGTCGGATCATGATATGTACATTTAAAACATGTTGCTGTGAACAGGTTTGAATCGAAACATTTTTTCGTACAACTATTTAAAAATATATTACATTGTACAATGAAAAGTGTGTAGTGGTAGGAACAAATACCGCTGTTTAGTACAGTTCAGACATAAAATAATCGCGCAACTTTTTTTTTACAAACATTGTTAAATCAATACCCTGCTTCTGATATTTGTTTAAAAGATACGGTACATTGAAAGCCAGTGACTGTTTGCCATAAGTTGTGCGCCATCGCGGTACTAACCATTTCTCGTGGCCTCTGGTTCTAGGATCACTTATCTGTTTTTTTAACCTGCAGTTACTGCTTAGAAAGCTCATAGTACTTTTGTTTGAAAAGAAAAACGAGTGCAATAGGCGGTACTGATACATGAAAGTGGCATTATTACCTGATAACGGAGAAAAAATTCCTTAGTGGGATGCGTGTAGGAAACGTTAGCGACGCATCGTAATGCTTTTTTCTGTAACAAGAGGATTCTACGCAGATTTCTTTGCGTAGTTGTTCCCCACAAAAGTGTGCAAAAGTTCACACGTGCGCTAAGCAGTGCGTTATATATTTGCATTTTGATCTTACTAGGAAAGAAATGGCGGCACCGCGATAGCGCTCCCGTAGCTGAAGACAGTGATCTAGCAAGAAAGTCGAAGTGAGCCGTCCACGTCATATCAGCAGAAAGGATGACGCCAAGCGATTTATGTTTTTCTACAATATCGATTACACTCCCACCGAGACACAAGTCTGCTGGTAGACGTGCATGTTTGTTTTTCGCCCTAAATAAGATGGCTTTAGTTTTACCAGCGTTTATTTTAAGCAAATTGGTGTTCGACCACTCCCAAAGATCTGAAAGCACTTTTGAGACTTGGTAAAAACTTCATTTATATCATGGCCGGTTACGAACAGACTTGTGTCATCCGCGTACATTACAATAGAAGAGTCAATATTTAGTTCAGTCACGTCGTTTACGTACACATTAAAAAGAAATGGCCCCAGGAGGCTTCCCTGTGGAACTCCAGAGGTAACATTTTTAAAAGCGGATGCACAGTTATTAATCGTAACGCACTGCTGACGATCGTTTAAGTAAGCATTGAACAAGGAATGAGCTACAGCACGTACGCCATAGCAATACAACTTCTATAAAAGAGTATTATGGTTTAAACAGTCAAAGGCTTTTGTGTAGTCTATAAATATACCAAGAGTTACTTGGTTTTTTTCGATGTTATGAAGAATTATTTCTTTTTGTGTTAGTAAGGCCGTTTCTGTTGATTTTCCCTTGCGAAATCCATGCTGGCAATCGGAAATTATGTTGTGTTTTGCAAAGAAATTGTTTAAACGGTTGAGAATTATTTTTTCAAGACCCTTCGAAAATACTGGGAGGATGGATATGGGCCTATAATTAGTAACAAGGCTCCTTTCAACACCTTTTTAAATAACAGTGACTTTCGCACGTTTCATCGCACTTGGGAAACAGCCGGATTGTAATGCCTGATTAAAGATATGCGTGAGAGGAATGGAAATTATATCAATGACATACTTCACGGGTCTGATCTGTATGTCATCAACGTCCACAGCTTTACTATTCTTTAAGTGCATGTATACTTCACAAATTTCGATCTCAGTTGTGGGCTCAAGGAAAATACTTTCTTTGCAAGAATTAGTCAAGAATTAGTCAGATGACGGACTAATGGCTCTCAGCTCCCGCACCAAAGACGTAGCATTCGGATGACGTTTCTGAGGATCAGATGCACAAGCCTTAAGAAAAGCAAAGCAACGTCGTTTGAGTTTGTGTTGCTTTTCACTTGTGAGTCCTATATTGCTGACGTGGTCAGTGAAGCTACCGCCAAAATCCACGTCGTCCAGGCCCTGAAATATTGACTCAAGTTTCATTAGATCATGGTCGCCGATGCTTGCTTCATCATACTGTCGTAGCATAGATGGCTTTACTATCCTTGCCACAAGGCGGTTGTAAAGCTTTCACAGATCTTCGAAACGCCGATCTGGTTCACATCTTCTCCTTGGAAAAGCTTTTTCACTCTTTGCAGATCAGTAAGAACCAGCTCTAAAAAAACAAGGTATGCGCGGTTCCTCTCGTCGTGATACATTTCTTTAAGGAGGCGCACACAGTAGGCTTTGTCAGGAACAAACGCAAAATGCGTCTTCAAGACATCATGTTGAGCTAGTATTCTCTTGATACAGTCAGCAATTGCTAGCCATCTTATGGCAGATGGTTAAAGAATCTTTAATGGTTCATTATTTCACTGTGTTGTATTGCTGTCGCTGTATAGACTCCTGTATACAGCCTGCCGTGAGCTACTGTGTGCAAGGTAATTGTGGGTTTCGTGGACCATAAATTCCATGCTTGCTGGTGTTACAAGCCGTGACAAACAAGCAAGAATGCTCCATCGAGTCGATGAAGACGACGATCGCAACAGCGCTCGCGTTGTTGTTGTTGGCGTTCCGCCATCTTGGCTGAGGACTCTCCGTGTACATCCTGTAAATACATTCTCTTCTTGTTTCTTTATTGCGGGCATTCTCACTTCCGTGACATTTTGGTGGAGGTGCTCGGTACCAACATGGTACAACGGAGCACCGAAGCAGCCGACACTTGGTTGAACCCACGATGGCAGAAGACGGTTCGGCCCCTGCAGCGGCAACCGCCACGACGACAGTTGTCCTTCCACAGCTGAAACACCCAGGCACGTTTTGCAGGACTGATAATGTCGACATCGAAGAATGGTTGCCGATGTACACCCGCACCAGCAAGAATTATCGCTGGCACGAGAGTCTTATGTTGGCAAGCATCCTATTCTACCTGAAAGGGACAGCCAAAGTGTGGTTCAAGAACCACGAAGCAGAAATTGGCAGCTGGGATGCGTGCAAAGAAAAGATGCGTGCCCTTTTTGGCAAACCGACTGGTAGAAAGATAGCGGCCAGAAGGAGTTGGCGTCTCGTGCTCAGACATCGAATGAATCATACCTGTCGTATATACGAGACGTGCTCGCTATTTGCCTCAAACCGGACGACAGCAGGGATGAGTCTGAAAAAGTGGCTCATAACGTCTGCGCAACGGACGCAATTCCTACTTCGCTAAAAAAAACTCGCATACCAAGCTATCGAGTGGAGGCCACATCTCGAGCTTGAAATTTTATGTCACTGCTCCTTTAAAGGGGTCATGAACCACTATTTGGGCTTGGCGTGAAAAACACACTGGAATGAGTCGGACCCTTCTCTGAAATATACGGCCGAAAGAATTTTTCGAAAAGCTAAAGTGGGACCGGAGATATAGCGATTAGACCACTGCACGGGCTCGGGCCTACCCAGAAACCGGGACCCGGCCCACGGGGTGGGCCGGGCCGGGCCGTGTAAAGCTCAACATTTATGGGTGTGCTATTTGTGTGAAAGCGTGCTTTTTATTTGCAGCTGTTACTTGCAATTATGACACGTACTGAGTATAAGAATTGTTCCTCTATATGTACTATTAGTATTATACGTTTCCATGTCGCGTCCCATGATCCGAATCAAGCGGCATGCTACTGACTGCACATTTTTAAGACAGGCGATTATTTATTCCTAGAAGTCAAGATTACTGCCCGAGTTTAGCCACTTTTAGCATTGTGCTAGTTTATACATTAAAGCCTCGTTAAGCTCAAAGCATACTCGACTGGATCACATGGAGTGAAGTAATACTGGCCCTTGTCGCCCAGATCACATCTCATAGCCAAGGAAACAATCACTTTCACTCGTCGACAACGGGTGGAATACGAAAACAACCTTCAACCTGCCATGTTCCCCAACTCAGGGCCTCCACCAGATCACTCTTTGGCGCTGATATGCGGTCAACTGAGACATGTTGTAGAGCTTAACGTTCATGAACCTTCAAGGTGCAAAACAAGTGCATATTTAATTTGGGGTTGTTAATTAGATTTAACAGCACCCATTAAATATTAGAATGTTTCAAGTTAATCTTTGCATTATTCAGTATAATTGTCCACATGATCCTTCTGAATCATTCAGGCCACTTCTGACTTTTGAAGAAATAGCATGGTTTTATCCTTGAAAGCTGGATCATATTGTGACTTCATTCGATTTCATGCATGGTCTTTCCGCGCCAGTCATGCACTACGTTTCATCGTTAGTGGAAGCCAAGGGGAGCATCACTTCCAACTGTCAACAACGAACGAACCACGAGAACGAACAACCTCAGACCCGCCGTCCTCCCCAGCATGACAATTCCACGGCATCGCTCGTCGGCGCCGTCAGCCTCGAGCTCGGGTGACTGCATTCTTTTTCTGCGGAGGCTCGTTGTTCTTTCGACTCAACAACGTTTCTTTATCGTATATACTATACTCGGGGAGAAATGAGCGCGCGCGTTCTGAAAGCTGGTCCGTCGCCCCGTACGCGCTGCACTACACCAAACCCATCTGTTGCGGGAATAAGCGATTATGTGTTTTAATCCGATTCCCTGAGATGAACCTCTGCACAATACTGTCCGTATAAACGCACCGACATCAACGCGATGCCCGCGAAGGACGTGGGAGACTATTTCGCCGAGTGGAGATGAGATCGGCTGACTTCCACCGCCTGTACTGCATCAAACATCGCAGAATACTTTTCTTTGGCGGCTGGTTGCACGTCAGGGCACGTTTGGCTGCTGTATGACGCCGGCAAATGGAAATGCACTCGGAAACGCATCGTTCATTGTTCACCTCTGTCTCCGTGCGGAATGCGCAAGCTGTCGGACGAGAAACATAATTCGACACACAAACTGACTATGACTGCCCACGAGGGTTCGCTTAAGGTCGTGCACTCGTATACGCACGCATTACACGCGAACGATGCCTCTCATATATGCAAAATTATAGCGTTGTAGCTGATCGTAAAATCGTCCAAGATAACGTGAAGTGCATATATAAAGCCGCGGAAGTCTACCCAGATCGTGTGGTGCGGTGGCGTAGTGGTTACAGTGTCTGCTTGTCACGTGGTTGGCCTGGGTTCAAATCCCCGTGGTGGAGTGTGTGTGTTGATACATGGTGTATGACTCTGTGCAGTGTTCTTGTGGTGTGTAAATGCATATTCATGAGTTGGGAGGCTGAAACGAACAAAAGAAAAAAAAGAGCAACACTGCACGATCAAACAAAATGTAGAATGTATTTTTTTTTCTAAAAAATATGCGAAAAGTACCACATATGTTTCGACCGCATATTGAGCCGTATATAAGCCGAACAGATTTGACCTGAAATACTGCTTAACCAAATCGACGGTATGCGTTACTTTAAGCGGTCACTTTTAAACGGCCTTCTGGCAACGAGATGGCCTCGGATATGGAAGAGCCGCATAAACTTAGGCCGCATAACAAAGAGCCGCTTAGCCAGAGGCCGTATGAAGAAGGGCCGCATAAGAGAGCCCTATAAGTAGGCCGCTTAGAGAGCCATTTATAAGCGTCGAAAAGTTGACCTACTTTCCGCCTTATATGCGTTGTTTTAAGCGGTCGTTTGCTAAGAGTGTACCAGTACAACATCGTTAGGAAGGCATACATCATTATGACATAGAAAAGAAAGAGCAGGTGCAAGCCGTGCATAACTTACACTGCTGAAAACTGCAAGGAGAAGCCCTCAAAGGGGAGTTTTATAGGTGATACTGAATAGTGTCACGACGTTCGGGAACGATAAAAATGAAGGGATAAGCTGGACAGCTACGTTCATTCTGCGCAGGTCCACAAAGACATCCTAAGTTTGCTCCAGTGGTGGAAGTTAAGAACAACTACTGTCGACACCTTCACAATTCGCAAGGCAGATGTGCACCCTGGGGCCAGCGCACACACACTAGGCAAGTCGGGCGCGGCGGGCACGTTTCAGCGATTTTCTCAGCGGTGCCGCATTGACAGCTGGCAGCGCCGCGTTGCGATCGGCGTCTGCGGTGGTGCCATTCTGTGACCCGGAAACTGACAGGTTTGCATGCCTCTCGGTGCGGGCCGATCATTTCGGTTACCCTGAGGCACGTGCGTACAGCCGTGACAGCTTACAGGAGCCGTGAATATCTGGTTCACGTCGTACTTATTCGGAACCCTCCTAAGGTTATGCGAAACTGCATGTGCATACCGTAAAACAAGTGCTTCTTGACCCTTTGTGGAGGCACGCTGCTAGGATAACCGTCCAGCTTTTCTCAAGATAAACGCGCTCCGAGCACCTGTTAGGCTGGAACGGTAAGCGCAACTGATTGGCGAAGCTGGTGGCAACCCAACGATGACTACAACCCTATGACGACAACCCTATGATGAATACACAGCGAGACAATACACCACTTCAAGAGCTCGGAATGAAGGGAGTCATCAGGCAAGATAGCTTTAACCGTGGAATGTACTCCCGACATATCTGTTGGTCGTGGTTAAAAACAATGCTTAGTCAACATTCCGGAGGCAGCCGTTCACTGGAAGTTCAATGGTAAAAGAAATAGACTGTTGAGAGTTCTTAAAACAATACAACGTTCTATCTGCTACAGAGGGCGCGGCTTAGTGAGCTGGTACTGTACATCACGGCTGGGCAGAGATACTCCGAAAACTATTCGGGAGTACAGATACCGAAGTACATATAGTGGGAGCCTAAAATAAAGATACTGAAATGCATTAGTCTTTGACGTTACCAAATATTTCCGAGACACGTTTGAAAACCGAAGAAAAAAGTATCGCAGAATAGAGATAGAGGAATGTAGATACAAGAATACAGGTACTGCAATACTTTATTTCGATAAAGCTGAGGCTCCACAAAGACAATTGATAGGTGCAGCATACTATTGTGCATACAACTGCGGTGCATTGCAACTTGCTAGTCATTTATATCGCTCACATCACTAACAAACCCCTGTGAATCAAGGAAAGTATGCATTAATTTTACGCACAAGATTTTCCTGAGAAAGGTGTTGTGCCAACTGCACTTAAGGAACCGCAGCTTCTCAAGTAGGCTTGCTTCCCTACAGCGTCAGTTCGGCATCAACACAGCACCCGCGAACGATAAATGTCTCCCCACACCTAAACATGAGCACAAGTTTGTGGTATAGAGAATAAATACCGCTTTCGTGGCCGGAAAGTCTTGCTGCATCGAGGCATCTCCTCGTGTCCGTTTGCCGCCCTCGCTGTGTCGCCGACCGGCGGCATACCGTTCCAAAAAAAAAAAAAAATCTTCCATCCCCCTAGAAAACAATTCGCCTCATTTACGGCAAAAAACAACTGACGAAATGCCCATGTCCCGCGCAGCATCGCGGTATATCTGATACATTGTAATTGTATTTGTATCTCAGTGGTGAAATACATTTTTCAGTTGTATTCGATACAGAAATACATGTAATCAAAAGTATCTCTAACACTCTCTCGATGCTGTCGTATCAGGGAGCTGCCCAGCCCTGCTGTACATGCAAGACAACCAAAGAATTATGTAAGTGCTATTGCGGCAGGCCTTTGCAGGCACCGGAGACTCTGGAGGAAGATGCAGAGGCAGCATGAAGTTACTGACGAGAAACTTAACGGGGTTTATTTATTTAATACATCGTTTACATGGCGAGCATTTCCTTACATTACGTACATTTTCGTTTTACATGACCAACATCTTTTACATGACGAAGATCTGGTCGAATGAGCCCGTGGGGATCATTATAAACGGTTTCTTTTCCCCAGATCCCTAAATGCGGGATTCGCTTCATGTTGGGACGGTCCAATCACGTCACACACAGGACTACGGAGGGTGCCACCCGCCCAGGTTAACGTCCTCGACTAGGGCGTGGCCACCGCACTGTGCACCTGTGGCACAAAGGGGGTCCTTCCTTGACATGTGAAGGCCGTAATGTGATGGGTCACATGCTCGGACAACCGTGCGCATCAAAAGGTCCGAAGGTTCGCTCCGAGGTACCTCACCGCTCAATTATTATTTTTTTTTATTTACATATACTGCCGTCTCATTGCGAGACATTGCAGGGGTGGGTAAAGAATTCGCTTGGAAATCAGGCATAACATAAAACAAATTAGCATACAAATGAACACTAAACTGCGTGATTTAACAAGCATATAAAAATAGCAAGTTATATACAAATGCGCGTATAACAAATCAACATTGCATCAAATAACACTTGTTATTTGATGCAATCCAGCGGGACTGATTGTCATGATCGCTGACGCCGCTGTCTCTTCAAGAAAAATGTCGCGACCGGAGACCATTACAGTCATCTGGTATCACCTTGCTGTGTCGGGCTGCATGGTGCCTCATTTCCCGTCTCGGGAGGACAATTGAAGTGCTTGTCAGCAGGCAAGCACCCCTTCGACGTCCTGTTCGAAGAACAGGGGACGCCACTTCGCTATCAGGGCAGGTGCCGATCGTAGCAGCTCGTCCGCCGGCGGGAGACTCGACGTGAGGGTGACCAGGTGCACAGGTTGTCCGAGTGTCGGCGCGTTCTCCAAGTCACTGCTGATGACGCACAACTGTGGGCTCTTGGATTCGTTCCTCGGTGCTTTGTTCCTGGGAGTACGCCTACACACACACAACCACAAACACAGGAGAGCAACCTCCCCGCACTGAGACACATCTAGGCCAAAACAAGATCATGTGAAAAAAACCTGGCTTAAATAGTACAATTGAAACACAAAGCAGCAATCGAAGCGTTTCCTGAGCTCTCGCTGGAGCTCTCAATTCCCATACAAGAATAAGCTTCATATTAAACTTCCCCGGAAAAAAGATTCTACAAGTGATGCCTCTTCCGTGGCCTACCTGTGTGCCGGCACTAGTAATCCGCTTTACGTCAACCAGTCGTCCTACTCATGAACAAAGCCTTACGCTTCACTCTATCATTTGGTGCAAAATTTTGTGGCGCCAAAGCAACTCGTCAAGTTCCTCTGAGTTGACGAAAAGCAAACTGTCGTGCTGCGCTAACACAAGGAACACTATGCACATTTCACGTGAGCAATCGCACGTTCCAGTGCTTCTGCGCGGATGTACTATACTAACTCTGCTTTTGCAGCCACAATGTTCATAAAGCATACGTAAACTCACGCACGAACTCGTCGTATTCAGATCCACAGATTACACATGCGAATAAAAACAATGGAGAAAAAAAAACATTCAAATGAACCCTGAAAAGCTCACAAGCTCACAAAGCTCACAAAGCCCCTCGTCGCACTTATTGTGGCCTTCAGCGGCATCTCCATTTAGCGCAGCATCTTCGCCGCTGATACCTTCTGTCTCGTATCTCGGGAGCGCTTGCGAGGGATGGCAATTGAAAAAGGCGGGAGTCGGAGGTGGCACGGCAAACAGACTTTATCAAACAACACGGCAAAACATTCAACAAACACTCAAAATGCACACATTCAAAATACACGTCAATCAAATTCATCTAAACAATTTTTAACTTAAACTAAGTCTCGGGCTAGCCTAATAGTCCGACCGGACTGGCCTCTGTGTAGCATCCAAAATGGAGGTCCCTTACTTGTCCTACGGTTAGCGCAGCGTCTAAGTCAATCCTTCGTAGTCCGTGTTGCATCGCGCTCGCCGTTGATCAGCATCCGCCACAGGAGCTTCCCGTTGCGTTCATCGGTAACCCAGTTGTCGTCGGTCTTGGTGGGTGAGGCCTAGTCATCTGCGGCCTTCTCTTCTTCGGTACCTCCCGGCCAAACGATGGCGTGGCGCTCTGAAGACTATCGTTTGGGTGGCCGCCGTCCGGCCAAGAAAGCGAAGTACTGCCGGTGCACCAGGAAGTACTGCGGGTGACGGGCTGCAGGTCCGGGGAGCTTCAAAACGTGAAGTCCTGGGCAGTATACACTAGGAACATACATGCCAAAACAACAAAAAAAACTTGCACTCACAACTGAAACACCGGCAGTGGACGGACATCTTTTACACTTATGGGAGGCTCGACGCAGTCTAATTAAGCGATGGAAGAGCAACGAAA
>NC_051181.1:178031056-178055374 GCF_013339695.2 Rhipicephalus sanguineus | reverse complement strand
ATTTGCAGCCATTACTCACTTTTCAGCCATCCTGCCTGAGCTTGTGGGCTGCCGTGCTGACACGCAACTGGCATGCAGAGGGAGGGGAGAGCACTGCAGATATTCATGCAGTTCAGAGAGCTCAGAAAAACTTTCACTTTCCTGCTCGCTGTTGCGCAAAGGAGCATTTAATTGGTAGGTAAAGCTCCATGGGGTACTGTAGGAAATACAGGCTGTGACTATGTAATGCCAGGTTGCGTTGTTGGCTGTTAGGAAACGCCGATTGTTCGCGGGTCCCATGCTCTGAAAACTTTTCTGTCCCGTGCCGGCATTCTGCACCCCCCGCAACAGTGCATCCATTTAGCTCACATGTGTATGCGTACAGAGTGGATCAGAGGCAGGAAAAAATTGGTTTCTTCATATCGGAGCTGCGTGCTGTCGTAAGCGTTGTATATATGCACGGGTAAATTAGGAGAGCGAATTCCAGGGATTTGCTGCATGAACCGCGTTCGCGCCAGTTTGAAGTTTGTGGGCGTCACCCACCCGCCCTCGCTATCTTCCTGCGAGCAAGAAAAAAAAAAGTTCATGAAACAACGCGTTTGCAGAGTTGCGCTTTTCATGAGAGCGATTAGATCGGAGCGAAGCGGTTACAATATTAATACAAGGAAGACAAATATGCACGAGATCGCAATACGACGATCTATTTCCAGTGAATAGCGGGCGTTTGATGCTTGTGTGCATGCTTGTTTCTATGGGAAACTCCACGCCAAGGAAAAGACACGCTCCACCGTTCGTAGCTGTATAATCGCCGCCCAATTCTTGCTTCTTTGAACGTGAATACACGAGGGGAAAACGGGATGTTCTTTTATTTTAAACATTCATGCACGCGTGCAACGCGTGTGCTGGTAGTAAATAAAGTCACGCAAGTTTATTTGCAAACCAAACGTGGTATAAAAAATTGGATATTCATTCCGAAATATATGAAAGCGGGAACGGGACAAAGCCTGTATAAACTCTCAGTAAAAAACGACGATGAATTTAACAGGAGATTCTTTTTCGTCTTTTGGGAAACGAGATCACAGATTGCTTTGTGCAATGTGTAAGTCGTCCCGACAATCTTTCAGCGCTAGTATTATTGTTTTCTGAATAAATAAATGAGCCAAGACGAAGTAGAAAATTGGCTGTAGGTGCTCTGTGGAAAACGCGATTAGCGCGCCAGCCAGTATCTTCATTTTTTGCCTTTCATTTTTTGTTCAACAAAGGAAGAATGAAGGGAAGCTACGCGTTTGAACGTTCAGTGTGAACTCTTCGCATGGCCTTTCCACTGTTGATGAGGGTCAATCTGTATCGAAGCACCGACACGGGAAAGAAAGAAAAACATTTTCAAAGTTCAGTGAATCGGCACACGTACGACTGTCGTAGTACGTTCCTTTCCCGCGACAATTTTTAGTTCTTTGATTGCAGGGGCGGCGCCAATGGGGGGTTTGGGGGGGGGCTCCAGCCCCCCCCAAAATTTTTGCCTGCCCCCCCCCCAAGAGCAAGCATACTCAAATACAATGCTATGTTCCCAGCCTCCCTGCCCCCCTGAAAGGAACCCATTTGTGCCCCCCAGTAAAAAATCCTGGCGCCGCCCCTGTTGATTTGTGAAACAATATTCAGGAAGTGCCACACATGGAAACGAAGCTGTCAGTTTACGCCAGAATGCCTCCGTGCAATACATTTCCTTGCTACTAAATCAGTGTAAATAGTACAGAGTTGTCAGGGGCCTCGGAAGTACGTGTACCGTGATCATCGTGGAGGTGGGGGACCATCATTCATCCTTTCTGACAAGGCATACAGCTTCTTCCAGCAACCTTAACGTCTCTTTTTTTATCATTAGTACCGCGCGAAACCTGCATCTTCCTGTTCTACCCCCCCCCCCCCCTTTTTTTTATAAGCTATATTTTTCTGCACGCACAGTAAAAGCTTTGTTGGCAGTCAGCGCCCGTCCTCGTGTGATGTACTCTTGTCCGTGTCTACATTAGGGCTTTCCTTTTTTTTTTCTTTTTTTTTTATAAGATGGGGTTTCATCTCACAATTAGCAGACACCAGAAATAAAACACAGATTATAAAAAGAAACAACGCAGCAGAAAATAAAAGGCGATCTAAGGTTTTCGGCCGGGGTTGGGAAGGACGCACCTTTCCCCCGCCCTTTCTCCTTTCAAAGTTTCGCACTTCGATGCTTCGATCGAGCTGAACGAGCTTTGCGGTGAAATCAACCTAGCGACGGTGCAGGGGATGCTAGCAGTTGCGCGAGCTAGCTCTCGCAACGACCCGATCCGCTTCGCCTGCAAGGTACGCAGCTGTCCCAGCACGCCCGCATCGTGGTCCTCGGGGCAGCGAGTTTGAGTGCCACCTGTGTGAAAGCTTTACGATATGGGCAATCCGTTACCGCGATGCGCGGAACACGCAATCCTGAAACGCGCAGGTCTATTTTGAGTTCAGGGCTGGCGCACGTACGTGTCCTTAACTTCGCGCATCGAGCAAGTCAGTATATATAGTCATGTGTTATTTAGATATTTAGACCACTACACGACGTAATGTTCGCATTTTATTGGTCGCGCAATTTTTAGGAAACATATCGCTTACCAATTAAATCAACAAGAGGTTACCGCGGAAGCTTCGCGTCGAATCTCGCTTCACAGACTCCTCGCAGCAGCTCATGGAACCGACCGTCTCTTGCACCGCACAGCAGCAGCAGCGCGGGCCAGCCAGGGGGGGGAAGGGGGGGGCTTCACCCCCCCCCCCCCGAAATTTTTTAGTTTAGCTTGCGTATATATACACGCACACATACAAGCGCATGCACGAAAATACATAAAGTATGGTTGAACCCGACTAAGAAGCCCGAAAGCGTGTTTCATAATATAGTTAGCTAACACAAAACATTTTTGAGATTTCTTTGAATCACCTGGGTTGAAGTTAACCGATCGGAAGTTAACTATATGACACTGACATGCGTTGCATTATCAAAAAAACAGAGGAGTCCATGAATGAAAAACACACAGCTAAACTGTGACCAAAACAAGTGTTTAATACCAAAGTGACCAGGTTGTAACAAATCCTGATCACACTTTTGTTGCAAGTGAGGTCCGCCTAAAAGGCAGAGGAACATAGTTTGTGTTTGACTAGGTTTCGATGAGTGGCTTGGCTTCGGCTGGTGGTAATGGCAGCGCAGCATTCGTGGTCTTCTTCAGCTGTGCAGCAACAAGCAAGGACAAACGACACAAGCACTCAGACAAGTGAAACAGACATAAGAAAGGACAGCAGTAACTCGTTCCTTATGGAAGAGCACTTGCGTTAGCGTTGCCGTCCTTTGTCTGGCGCTTAGACTGATAAAACTCGCCAAGCTCAACCTTTTTTTCCCTTCAGTCGTCTGCGTCTTTTTTGTCGTGCTGCCAAATCTGCGTTAACTTCCGAACTTTGTTCGCAGGAAACAGTGACATCTTGACTTGATTTCCCCTCTTCTACACCTTGTACTTAAACACAGTAAGTTTCTGACAAAGCCAGTGACCACCAAATTATCAGCCACCCAATGGTCAGCAAAGCTGGTCCTCAGTTGAGTGATCTGGGAACAGACAACTCGTACTAAAGAGTCTACGTACAGCAGGTGGGAACTAAAGCCACAACATATGCATAGCATTGCGCATTTCGAAAGCTCTGGCCACAGGATGAAGACGTAGGCACACTTTTTCGGCATCTTTGAGATTTAAGAAGCAGCCATGGAGTGATGACATCGTGGTGTTTTCACGACCACGGAATGGCTTTTGAGTTACACATGCGTAACTGTGCCATAAATGCCACTGTTGTAGAAGGCTTCAAGCCAACAGCACAGTTCAACACGCATATAATGATTCAACACACATATAACGATTCCATCTTGTGGCTACTAAGGAATAACTGTCTTCAACCAAAAGGACTCTATGAGAAGCTACGGCATATGAGCCCCTGGTTGGTTCACATACCAGAAACATACTAATTGTGGCAGGGCAGCAACTTCACAAAACAGACTGGTCCCCAACCGTGCATACTGCATGAATGCAGCCAATCAATGCTGTTACAAATCTCATTTTTCTTTCTTTTTTTGCCTTGTGCAAGTGATGCTGCAATAGCGACATCACACAGGCTATTGCAACTGTATGACTTGTGTAGTGCCCATGCTCCCTAACAGTGCAAAGAAACTAGTCATGTCATGGTGGTTTCAAACTCAATTTGAGACCAGCGGTGCAGTTGGAAAGAGCCTTGACATAATTTTTAACCAAACCCTACTAACATCCGCACAAGTGACACAGCTCTTCATCTGCTTGAAAATGATACTCAGGATGGCGACATGCAGAACGAGTATGAAGAGTAGACGATCTGAATGAATTGGCAAATCTGCCATTCGAGGACACTGTGTAACCAACAGAAGGGATACACGGTTGTAGTAAGACAGAAATTTATACGGCGTTTCCGTACAGTTCATATCACCGTCATGAAGGGACAGAGATTAAGAAACGAGATTCCGGCGGGACTACAATCTGAGCTTGCCATCACGTTAACCTGTAGCACCATTTGCTCAATTATCTGCCAGTCAGAAACCACTAGAGCGACCACTATAAGCGAAGCAGGTCATTCCACAAGTAGTGCCCTCAGGCCTAGCCTTCCACTTAATGATAGTGGCTGGCATGCTGAGGATAATGTACACTGCTTTTCTCGCATGTCCACATGACAAAGAGCAATGTCCTCAGATCTGACTTTTACATAGAACAAAAATTACAAAGCCACCATGTAAATAGGTCAAGACAGTAAAGAATTTTAAAAAATGCTTTTTGAAAGCTCCCGTTTCCTCCTCCTCAGCAATGTGGACACGGGGTGTCAAGGTAAGTCTTGCCAAAAGCAGACCATTTATGTCGATGACGTAGATGCGTCGGCAAACCTACCTGTACAATGAAGCACTGTTGGAGAGCTACGACAGCTTTTGGATGTGTAGGCCTCCAGTAAAGAGGACTGGAAGGGGCCTGACGTATGAACACATTCAGAGCTTGTAAAAACTGGGGAGCGCCATTAACGGCTTGACACTTTTGAAACAGACCTCAATCGCCAATTTCTGCCAGCATGCATAAGCACAGTAAGTGTCACCTTTGGAAATAAATCTTTCCCTCTTTCTTATCACTAGTTCCGAGAGGAAAGCCCAATTATAATGAACACATCTTGCACAACAAAGTTGATCATAATACTAAACGAGCTTGAGTGCATATTGCCACGTGCGTTTCTCATTATCACTTTTGCTGTATTCGGTTTTCACCCACAAAGACTGTCAGCACCTCATTGTTCGATAGGCTTCGCGATTGTTGTAGATCGTTTGGTTAAGATTGTGCGCAGGACGCGAACATTTGAGCTTATTCTAGAGCTTGCGCGATGGCCAGCGATAATGCTGGAATTCTTGACGGCACATGTATGGACGCCGACGCGCTTCACCGCTTGTCAGTTTATCGACGGCCGACGCCCTGTTCGCCGCTATCAGTGTACAACGTGTATTGCTGGCCGTCGCGCAAGCTCTAGAATAAGCTCGAATGCTCGCATCCCGCGCGCAATCTTACCAAAACGATCTACAACAATCGCAAAGCCTCTCCAACAATGAGGCACTGACAGTCTTTGTGGGCGAAAACCAAATACTATAGCAAAAGTGATAATAAGAAACACATGTGGCAATATATATGGCACACCTCAACGTATTCCAAAATCTTGGCACAAAGTAAATTATGGATTGAAGTGAGCGCTGGTGTGTGTGCAGTCTAGGCTGGGAAATGCATCTGCAGCCTCACTCTTGGCGACATATCAGTGCTATTCTTGGTCACTTCTCCTGACACATGACTGATACACTACCCTATTGGAGCAGCCTTCATCTGGGGCTGTGACATCACCTTTGCAATTATACATTGCAGTCGGGGCTGGGAAATGAACCAGCAACCTTACTATCGGCAGCAAAGTGTCGGTGCTTCCAGCCACCATAGCAGGTGAATTTCGTGTGTACAAATGACCGATGCGTGACCTTATTGGAGCAGCTAGCCCAAGGCTACGAGTGACTGCAATGGCTATGCCATCGTGGCTTTGGCTCCCACCAGCCTCTCCTTTACATTTTGCTGCACCTTGATGTACGTGTACAGCAGCACGCCCGTCAGCGTGACTGCAATGCCGATGGCCTGCTCGGTGTGTATGGGGTCCTGGAAGACAACGAAGCCGCCCACAAGCACAAGCATCAGCTTCATGTGGCCCACCACGTTATAGCTGTAGCCACATGGTCAAGGAGCATGATGATGCATCTTTTTTGCTACCTTGTTACAATACAGCATAACTGGAATAGGGTGATTTTAAAGACAACAAAAGAGGGAAGGAATGAAGAGGTGGGTGAATGCCTGATACAGGGCACTCTTGTTTTTTTTGTTCCTGCAATTCAAGCTTGATGGTATAAAGAACGCAGATATATAACAAGCTATCAGATGTAAAGCAAACCTGCCATGTTTTTCTTCGACATCTGTGAGTAATGAGTAGTATATACGCTCATGACAAATGCAACATTTAATATAATGATAATTGTTGGGGTTTTACCTCCCAAAACCACAATATGATTATGAGGGACGCTGTAATGGAGGGCTCCGAAAATTTTGACCATCTGGTGTTCTTTAACGTACACTTAAATCTAAAAGTCCACAGGCCTCTAGCATTTCACCTCCATCGAAATGCAGCCGCGACAGCTGCGATTCGATCCCACGACCTTCAGGTGAGCAGCCGAAAATGCAATATGTAACGAAGATGTTATGCGTGCTCAATGTGGCTGTGTTACACACAGATGTTCGACCAGAAAGTAAACGATTAACGATTCACTGCATGAGAGGGCCCACGTTAGGTATGCAATATAATTGATATAATTTTCTGTTATTTTTGCCCTTTGTTAGTAGTTCAAAATAGCTGTTATCTGCCTACGACCTTGACTGGGCATCAGCGGGACAGATAATATGAAATGAATAGCATCAAATCAAAAAGATCCTTACGTAACATGATCCCGGATAGCTATATATTGTGAGTGAGACATTTGCACTACCACTCAGTTTTAGTATGCAGTCTTGTGTTTTAGTTTTGTATGTTTGTTTGCACATACATGGCACAAGAATCACGTTTGTTTCTGCTGTGACAAGTGAACAATATGTTTTAGCTCTGCCTTTTCTACCTACATCAACCATGGGAGGTTATTTACACCTCACCACACTCTTGAAGCAGAATGTTAGGTTACCGTTTAATAAAATGGGCCCCTAAAAGTGCCCATAAACTAGCAAACCTCATCACCTAAGATGTAACATAAGTCACTCCTCCTATGTACAAGTTCTCTGAGGAAAAAGCACAACAGCCTCCCCTTTTAAGTCGCCTATTAGATAAATTCTCATCTGACTGTAGTAAACAACATTCAAACATGAAAAATAGGTGCAATGGGTGCAGAATATATTGGCTCATGCATTTTTCATGCCATGATGTACTGATAGTGCCCATCTCTAAATTTTGGTGTAGTACAATGACATTTCTTCTGATGGTTAGCGAAACAAAAAACTGGCGCACAAGCCATAAAACAGGATTTACAAGTCACTTCTGACGTAACAACCACAGAGGAGGCGGCGCCAGGATTTTTTTACTGGGGGGCACCCATTACAAGCGAATTTCTTCAAGGGGGCAGGGCAGCTGGGAACTTATGCGCTGCGTTTTGAATATGTTTGCTCTTGGGGGGGGGGGGGGGGGGGGGGGGGGGGGAGTAGGCGAAAATCTTAGGAGGGAAGCTGCACCCCGTTCCCCCCACTGATGCCACCCCTAAACAACCGTTTCATATTTTTCTATGAAGTTACCGATCAAATTTTACACATACTGTGGCTTTGGTTCCTTCAACATGCTTTGGAAGATTCTTGAAGCAAGTCGAACGATTAACTTGCTTTGTAATAAGATTTCGCACGTTGTGCCCTGCATCAGCAATGAAATTAGCAAGAATAAGGGGATCCAGCATCGTAGGGTTGCAATTAACAATGAAAGGCACGTTTCTTTCTGAAATATTTCAGCCCTGCATATAAAGACCAAGACACAGTGGCCGAAAGAATTAATGTTTTTCTACAAGTAGTGTATTTGTCTAGGCCTACCAAAAGAAATCGATCCTAAGCGTCAAGTTACCAGGCAAACACGACAAGGTGAGTTCTGCTGTCACTCACAGCAAAAGGCAGAAAGCATTAAGGATACGTGACTGCAGAAGTGTTTCCTATGATCCAGTATATAGACAGGTTCACCAGGAAGGCCACCACACCTGTTGTCAGCACCAGCGTCTGCAATAAATGTCAGCATTGGGTCTCAGCCAACAGGCATGTGCAAGCTGAGTGCCTCAGAGACACAATAGAAACAAAGGGCCAGAGAGGTTCAAATTGTACGCCAATTATGATGTTGGTAAAACAAGTGTGCACAGCAATAATTTGTCATAAACCAACTACTAGACAGAACTTCACTTCTGCTGCGTGCATTACATTTCCTTTTTACATTGTGTTACACTGCAGCATCAGGTCTGAAACCTTGTAACACTGCTAGTATTTCTCATTACTGGCTTGTGAAAGATTTCAAAATAAAGACAGTTTCATGCATTTACGTGAAAGTGGATTCAACACAAATGGTTCGAATAAAGTTGATGTGACACCTAATGTGCAGCTGAAGGCAGTTTCGTGAGAATAAGAGGATAAGGCACTCGTTAAGTGCAGTAAACCACCAAAGAAGCCAACAGGTAATGATATAGAAGAAAGCTGAAAGGAAGTTATGCAACCCACCAGGTGCAGCCAGCTCCACTGCTGGTAAAGGAACCCTCCAGGAGCCCAGGGTGGCTCGACTATCGGCACCAGCACCACCAGCATGAGCGCCGAGAGGGGTGCTTGGTAGAAGAGCAGCTGCATCGAGTTCACCTGGAACTCCTTCTGCTTCTCACCAACCCACTGCACAAGACGGGCGATACAACTATCTACAGCCAGTCATAGATGCGCTTCTGCTGCAAGCTCAGCTCCAAGTTGTGAAAGACGAGGGCCAGCAAATACAGAAGTCACATCTCACACGACAAGGACTTTGTTACTGCAAGGTTAACCAGCAAAATAGATAAACGCTAAAGGAAAACACACACACAGGACCAGCGCTAAACGAACAAGTGAGATTGTTGCTGCCTTTGATAATGTGGTGAGCACACAACAGTGTGCGTTAATGACCTGCCACGTGCATTCGTGTGTACAGATACGCTGTGTTTCCTTTCAATGATAATAGTTTTTTGTCAGTTGTGGCAGGTGACATTATAAGAAGCTTGTTTCTGAATGAACCCTGGTTTACAGTTCAGCACTTGTGATATATGCTCATGTTTTCCTTTAGTGTTCATCTTTCGTGCTGGTTAACCTTGCAGTATGTCGCTCAGATTTACTCGTACGTACATCTCAACCTTTCTCACATCAGATAACTGTTACAAGCCACTACTGGTGAGAAACATTATAGATTTACTTTGTTATGATCATGTAATTATAACCGTGTTCATCATTATTTAGGTTAAACTGTACTTGGAAGCCAGCATACACGCAGAGCACAAATGCTGAGAAAAAACCAATCTGAACAATGCCTTCGCTATATTAGAGTGAGAGTTACTGACTGCACTGGTTTACACATGACACTAAGCCCTTTTTTGCAAGCAAGTCAAAAGAGATGAGCTATCAGAGCAGGATGTGAATAATAATAATAATAATATTATCTGGGGTTTTACACACCAAAACAATGAAATGATTGAGGTAAGTCGTAGTGGACGGCTCTGGAAATTTCAACTGTGGTGTTCTTTAACGTGCACTGATATCACATAGTACACAAACCACTAGCATTTCGCCTCCATAGAAATGTGATCCCTCCATAGTTTGATCCTGGCAGGGGCCGGGATCAAGCCCACGACTCAAGGGTCAGCAGCCACGCACCGTAATCGATGTGCCACCAAGGTTGACAGAGCAGGTTCTGGAATTAGCTGTTACGCAAGCGGAAAGCAAAAAGCCGAAGTGTCACAAGGAACGTACCACTTGGTAGAGGGAAGTGACGACCACACCGGCCAGGGCATAGCATGTGCCAAGAATGTTGAACCGGATGTCATAGTAGGTGCTGAGGTACACGCCCAACGTCAGCGGTACCTGCGCAGATCTGCTTATATCAGATTCACACACAAACCTGTCATAAACATGAGCGCTCTAGGTATGAATACCAAACGTTTTTACTTTCTTCTTCAAGCTTCCATACACAGGGGAAGTATTGACGCAAGAAAGCTGCCACTTCCTAAGTGCAAGGACCGCGAATGAGAGCATTTCAACTGACATAAAATGTCATTTAGTGACACCGTCGAGAATTATAAAGTCGCCAGCCTCATAAATCCGCCAGCGATCGAGTAGCCGAGTTAACTCGCAGTTATCATTGATGTTGCAACTGGTGTTTATAGTGTGCTCCTTCAAGTTGCGCGTGCATCCTGCACGATGTATGTCTCAAATATCTGATTTGGAGAAAAGCGCGGGTAACACTGCCGAACTATTCATGCGCTCACCAGCGTGAGTTTGATGCCCAGCGAGAAGCTCTTCTTGTACCAGTAGTGCTGGATGACCATGATGGTCGGCATGGTGAGGGTCTTGATGATCTGGTAGGTCCCCACCGTGTTGTGACCCAGGGAGAGGTTGGTGAGGACGACGAAACCGCAGAAAGTCGTCGCGAGCGGTAACATCTGACGCAGCGGCAGCTTCTTCACTTGGAACACGTTGAACGCGCGGCACACAAGCAGGCCCGCGAAGGTCATCGCGAAGTGGTACATGGTCATGGTAATGTTCGGAAAGTTGACGTACACGTACACCCATTTGTTCAGAATCACAATGAGAATTGACAGTATCACGTTCCACGACAAGCACAGTGCCGTGAAGCGTTTGTTGGCGATCACCGACTCGTCTTTCCCGTCTGGCTTCATGACGGTGATCGAAGGCGCGACCCTTGTGCAGCTCAACCATCGGAAGCAAATGCCTGTCGCGTCGAAGCCATCTCTTCGAATACTTTCAGAAGTTCTGAATGCTCAGATGGCTCAGATGTCACAACGACGGTCACAACGGAGGACGCCGCACAACTCTAAAGACAGATCCAACAGCGGCCGTAGCCACTGCCGTAGAGATAAACAAATCTAGAAACCGAAACCGCTCTAGGTTTTTGTGCATAATTTTCGCATTGCTTTGCACAGTTAAAAAATAATGTTACGTAAGGAACAGTGCTATATCGCTGATGACATAAAAGATTAAGTCTGCGATTGCAACAATGCAAAAAAGTTCGAAAATTTCGCACAACTACGGGAACGCGGCTTTGATAAAACTGTAACACGCGCACATGGCGCGCATTTCCGCAAAGTCTGGTGTTCTCTGGTCTGATGTAGTCTGATGTTTTCGTCTACAACGTTGAGGAACGTGCTCGGTAGCGTGTATATGTGTGTGTGCAGAAAACAAAGCGCAGCAAATGCTCAAAAAGCCAAGTTGAAAATAGCTCAGCTAGCGCTCTCCTGAACTGCCGATTTCTTCCTTACAAGTTTGCTTCATTCACATTGCTGTGATGGCAACTCCGAGGGAGCGCGCGCTGGTCGCGAAGTCGTTGGTGTTGATGTTACAAACACTGCGAGGCCGACAGACTACGATTGAACTGCGCAACGAACTGAGCGTCTGGGGCACCGTTGAAAGTGTGGACGCGTAAGACCATCAGTATATTTCATGCGGGGCGCGAAACGTAAATGTCAATAATTAATGAGAATTAATTGAACCTGCACGTGAAGGAGGTAGCGATACACAAGCTGATTCAAAGCAGCAAGGATTGCGGGGAAGTGTCGAAGGCTCTGTCTTTCGTTAGCTTTGTGGTGTTGCCTACAATATTTGAAATTATGTGACAGTTGTAAATACACCCCTGCTTTCCATTGGAAAGAAATGCCTATGAGCGCGCAAACGTGCAAATGAATGGCAGCAGTTGGTTAATCCTCGCCCTGCTCAGGGCCCCTGGTGAGAGCTAACGCATGCTATGTTGTTGCCCAGTGTACAACATCAACGCACTGAAGTTGTGCACATGCAATTGTGCAATATATGTATGTGTTTTAGTGTAACAATATTATGTGGTCAGCAACTTGTTGAAAATTTGTTCAGTGAGATAGACCAATACAACCACTTTTTCTTGTTTTGTAAAAAGTGGTGAAATGGAAGTGTCAGAGAAACGGTGTTCTTGGACAGCGACGTTCGAAGTTCAAATGCTGTGATCCACAATGAAAGAAAAAGAAAATGTAAACTTTTACTAATCTCATCTGTGCATTTTGTGCAAATGCTCTTGTAGCAAATATAAAATAAACGGCAATAAAAGATAGGCAGAATTTGAAGCAAACTTGCACAATGACTCAAGTGTCGCTCTAAGGCCTAAATAAGGTAAAAGTTCAAGGGAATATGTAAGCTTGAAGTGATGAAAAAAAAACAGGGTGTTGCTGGAGCCAACGTTTTGACTGGCAGTCTTCTCTTCTTCAAGGCTGCAACTGCCTACATTAGCTCAAGGGCCTAGGCACAACCACACGAATCCAGCAGACAGGCCAAGAAAAGCATACAGGATATCAACTCTAGTGTAGTAATTATTACGTAATTGGAAATGAATTAAAGTATACGAAAAATCACTGGATCCCCCTGACAGAAAAGGGATATTTTTCGCCCCCTTTAAAGGGGTACTGATACGAAAATTTTCAGCTATCGTTTTTTTTAATCAAATGAAAGGCCAAGCACCCAAGAGCCTAGGAAATGTGCTGGTAAGCGTGAGTGCACACTGAAAAAGTAATTACAGTATGTTTTTAAAAGCTAGTTCAGGTTCCTACTCTACCCTGATGTCAAAACACGATATGAGCTTCTCGTCAGGTGCTTGCGCAAGATATTGCGACGTTTCCACAGCCGCTCTGCACTGTGGCTCCGTTGGTGACGCACAAGCGGCCATTTTGTAAGTTTTGGTACCTGCCGTCATCACAACTAGCCAGACTGCTACAGAATTACTACTGTAGCCTGACGTCAAGCTAATATCAATGTCAGCAGGTGCTCCTTGGGAAAATTGACTATAATATCAAAATAAAATATCTCATCAGCATTTTCTGATCTTCACATTTGCTCAGAGCCATCTGTCCACACGGAAGATTTGTATTGTGGAGTAAGCTCACCTTCGAAAAATGATGTCAGTACCTCTTTAATCCATTTCAATTTGTCATAATTATTACATATCATTAAAGGCAGCAACTGATGCCCCCTATGCTTTCCTTGGCTTAACTGTCTGTTGGATTCATTTGGTTGAGTCTAACAATGAAACGAGACCCTCGAAAAAGTTTCCTTTCTTTCACTCAAGGGCTTAATTTTACATACAATAAGAACTTGAGGGTGTCACGGAGTTGATAAAATGTATCATTCAGTGCCTTCTTTAACGATTAGCTTTCACGAATTTATTGCCAACTTGGCGCAGGTTCATGAATGTGGACGTGAGCAATGCAACTGTGGTCGGCCCCAATGGCGAGGAGAACTACGCAAGCTTCTTTGTACAAGGACGCCAAGTACGCTACATCCACATACCAGATGACATCGACATGGCAGCTTCACTCCAGTTGCAGGACACGCGGGCACGGCAAGATCCGGAAGGACCCGTGTCGACGGTTGTCATCCGGACACGACTACTACGAGAGAAGATTCGGCGGCAAAAGCAGGACAAGCTTCTGCGCAGCACCGAATCCTCCAAAGAACCTCGCTAGAATGCCCAACAAACTCTGGCTGCTGACTTTTGCCAATTAAATGGAAGAATAGTACTCATCTTTAACCTTCATGGACATTTCCAACTGTTATGTACCTGCATACTAAATGTGAAAAATGGGAATTGCTGAGTTTCAAGTTTTGATGTGTTTACTGCATAAATTCAGCAAAATTCTACTTGAATATGTATATGTCAGTTCTTTTGCATCATGCCTTGGAACAGAATGACAATCTTTTACACTACTCTCATTTGTAACAGAGCATGCTGCCATTACGTTTATGTCGCATCAATGAACTCTGGTACATTTTTTTATGTATTACAAGAGCACACATTCGCATTTAAAATTCTACAACTTAAATACTGTTTTTCAAAGCTGCCATTATCCTTGTAACAAGTGTTGGACTGGCGTGTAATGCAAGCTGTTTTCAGTTGTAATTTACTGCACAAACATAAGTAGCCTTTCTGTTGTGTTTGTATCCTCGACATGAACGCATATTTATTTTCCCATGAAGCATGCTGCACCATTACTCTTCGGGGCTTTGGAACAAAGCCAGCCTTAACTATTGTAGTTTGTGCCAGACTTGTGAGAATGGCAACTTTTTAAGGCTAGAAAATGGTTAGTAAAGCTGCGATGTTTTGCGAGCATATGGAAATAAACTGATCATTCATGTACAGTCTTTGGTAGGCTGTCCGCTGTTCACAAATATTAATGAGCCAGTGGTGCTGGGAAAACTGCACTTAATTTTATCAAATCACTGGCTGCGACTACTGTTGGCAGCCCGGGGCATGCAATAGCTGTAACATATTGTACTTTGTTTGAATCATCAGCTTCTGCATTTTTTTTTTGTACAAGGTGCACTGAATGTTTCAACAATTATTACTATAGCCCCCCTGCCCCCCAAGATTGCAGTCATTTCAGTTGTGGCTAATGCTGCACTTGTAGAGTTCTGTTAGTATGCATGTATACTAACAGCTCTTCAGCTATAAAAAGCCCGAATAAACACAGTGTCTTAATGCATGATTAATTTCCAACAAGTAGCTTCCTTGCTTGCCTTTGCCCGAACTGCAATAAGTCCTTGTGGTTCTTCATTGTGTCTTTGTGTGGTGCGCGCAAAATTTCCACTATGCTTGCCCAAACGTTGAATCCACCCCAGACACCACGTTGTATTTACTAAGAAAGAAGAATGTTTATCAATAATTCAATACGATGCCAAGGTAGTCAGAATTACGCTTGCTCAATTAGTCAAAGCACCTTAACTTCTCTCACATGCATCCTCCAACCTGACTTCGCGGTCGGACAAGTAAACCTTAAAGGGGCAACAAGCAGCAAAAAAAAATTGTCCTGTATTGGTTACCATTATACTCGTACCATATAAAAAAAACCACTCTTGCCATCAGAAGAGAAGATGACAAGAGTGGTTTTAGCTGGTGTTCGTTCAGCTCATGTAATGAGACAAAACAAGTCTGGAGGGTTTACAGGAAAAGAAAATTCTTTTATTTGCCTTGAGAGGGCTTGCCATAAATAGCCTTGTCTGCTTCCACAATGTGAAGTGTTTGTCGCACACTGCATGTCGATCATGCTGCCTTCAACCACGAATGCCCCCTTGCCAGAGAGCTGACACAAATAATGCCACATAAAAAGGGTCAAGGATCAAGCAGGAATGGCCAGAATTCTAATGCTCAGCGCCTTGTAGTCAAAGTCACTCAAGGGCAGCTCTTCACTGCTGGAAGTATTTTGGTCCATCAAGGGGGAACAAACCGGCATGGAGCAAGAAAGTGAAGCGAGGGAAAGATAATACTCTGCTCTCGTTGATGGAATCGTTCAGTTTCTAAAAGGTGAAGACAGATCTGCTTCAAACCCTGCCCCTTCTCCCCCTGAAAAGCTTTACATTTTGTATGCGTATAAACACTTGCATAAAGTGGGTGGTCGAAGTGCCCCGTCCCCAAAAAAAATCTATCAGCTTATTTTTTTTAGCATGAGACCTGGCTAACTAAATAAAAGGCTATCCACGAATGCTGCTGCCAGCAAAGCGACATTTTTGAACTAATCAGGAGCTCCCCTCCCCCCCTCTAAACGCGTAACTTGTACTCATTTCATTGTTGGGAAACGTAAAACCCTACAAATCACCATTATCAACTGTGTCGCACATGCTATCTGATTACAGACAGCATTGTAGAGCCACCACAGTGAAACGTCACAGTTTATCTCGATCCGAGTACCTCCAGGAATACCATGGAAGGCATGAATTGTATACAACAAAATTGCTGACGTCACATGAAAACACTCCTACAGTATCGGCAACAACACTCGACAAAGTTGAAACAGAGGTTTTTATGAAAAGTATCGGGAACAATTTTTTCCTGACGTGACTGTACATTGCAGCGAGCTCGCATCGCGCTTGCACTGTGGTGGGAGATGTGACCTTCAAGAAGCGCCAAGTGCCAGTCGCCTGCGAGCATTCGCTCAGGCTAAATCCTGAAATGTAGAAGATGAAGAACACTGATATATCTAATGTCAATGCGTCTGGATTCGTCTATTTTCTAAAGTGTTCACAAACTGATCAATTTTGTTTCATTTGCTTGTTTATGCATATTGTGTTGTCAATAGCCCCCGTATGTACAAACCTGTTACTACTTAAAACACCAGCATTATGAACAGGAGCGCTTTACTAATTGAGGAATTAAGCTAAGTGTAGGACACGATTTGCGCCAACACTGGGACATTTTGTAACAAGAGCCCCATGACGTAGAACATCCTCAGTACAATCAACCACTAGTAATTAAAGGGGCCCTGCAACACTTTTTCAGCATGTTTAGAAAACACTGCCAATCGGAAGCCAAGGCTCCTTATAGTGCAGCACATTATAGCACAGCACGTGGCCTGGAATTTACAATGAATTCTCAAAGTAAGCTAGAAATTTTTCCCTCTTCTTTGTGCAAATGATGCCATATACCCAAATTCACGGCCATTTGCTGATTTGAGCATCGTGGGCTGCATGGTTACTGCGGCCACCACGGGAAGCCGCCACGTGCCCGTGCAGGCTCGCGATCACACTGAAAGTAATCCGCAAAGAAGCAAAAGTGCTCCAGGTCATGACGCGCATCCCCGTGCCATCCCTCCCTGCTTAGCTTGCAGCGTGTTCGTCAGAAATGAAGAGAGAAAGCAATCACAGCGTGTGACAAATCTCTGCAACTCCACTCGTACTCCCAAAGAAGATTCTCCGAGGATTTTTTTTCCCGTTACTTTTAATGAAAAAAAAAAGACTCTTTTGCTATCAGAGGAGACAATTGCAAAAGTGGCTTTAGCTGGTGTTCATTGGCCGCATTAGAGTATTAGCTGGTGTTTCGTCGGCTCATGCAGTGAGAGAAAACAAGTCTGGAGGGTTTAAACAAAAAGAAGGCTTTCTTTATTTGTCTTGAGAGGGCTTGCCATGAATAGCCCGGTCTGCTTCTACAATGTTGAGTGCTTGTCGCACACTGGGCATGTCGATCATGCTGCCTTCAAACACGAATGCCCCCTGCAAGATAACGTGATGGAAAATTTGTGCTATTTGAACATTCTGCGTGTCACATTTGAACACTTTACTTATTCATTTACTTAATCAATTGTAAAAGTTCTTTTTGTACTGCAATCCCTCGATTGCAAGTACACAGTAAGTGCACACTACTAATGAATGTGAAATGATAGGTAACAAACTTGTAGACAACACAATGCAGGAAAAAAAGAAGAGAACAGAACATTTCTATAAAATGAATTTACATACTCCATCACAACAGCACAGTCAACTGTTAGGGACATTGTCAGATGGCAATGTCAGCAGAAGTACACTTTTCTCTCTCAAACAAGAAATCTTATTTTTAGAGAGAGCAGCATTTTGGGCTAGTTGGTGTTCCATGACATCACAGAAATTGCATGACGAAAACACTGACAGAAGAAAAGTACAAACACAGCGCAAACTTTCAAATAAATTTATTGTGCCACTGAATTTATTGTGTCACTTATAAAGAGGTTTATTAGCGGCGACGATACTCAACAGCGACAGTCAAGGCAGGGCCGACTCTCAGCGCGAGTTGCGTTCTCTTCGAAAAGAGCCGAAGAGGGCGACCAACTAGAAGGTGTTCGAGAGGACGACCCATTACCAAGTTCGATCGCTTTGCTACACACTGAATAAATTCAGTTGAAAGTTTGCGCTGTGTTTGTACTTGTCTTCTTCTGTCCGTGTTTTCGTCGAGCAACTTCTTTGATGTCATATTTTTAGAGAGTTGAATTTTATTTTTTGATAGAAGAAAAACACCAAGTCAGTTTATACTGACAAACTAATGTTTAAAAGATTACTGAGCAGAAGTTATCTGCTGTGTGCTTTTGCTCAGAAACTGGTGTCTGCACAAAAATAGTGGCTCTTTCTTCAGTAGGATCATTTGGAATGGCATGTGTATTTCATCTTGTGATGCACTGCCAGGTATGACATGGACCGAAAAAACATGAGACAACACAGGGTGATGTGCAAACTAACAACTTAAAAAGCATAATTATGCTATTTCACTGTTGACGCGCCCTGGCCATTTGGCTTCTCACTGCGCAGAATGTAAATGCACGGCGACGTTTCATGACACAAAAGTTTTGGCATGCTCTTTCAATCAGACAGAGAGGGAAATTACCGAAGCGTTTCATATGCACATCAGCAAAGGGTGCGTTATCACTTTATCACTCTCTCTGAAAAA
Organism: Rhipicephalus sanguineus; assembly: GCF_013339695.2. NCBI lineage: Eukaryota > Metazoa > Arthropoda > Arachnida > Ixodida > Ixodidae > Rhipicephalus > Rhipicephalus sanguineus. Next base: position 178,036,798 of record NC_051181.1, on the reverse strand, counting down.
GAAATTAACTTTTTGAAGGCAACCATGTTACCGATACACAACTCATGACACGTGTCACTGGCACTGTTTGACAGGCTGATATCTTTTTTTGTGAACCATTTTTTCATTACTGAATTTTCCCCCATTTTCATGTTCCTCCTTTCTTTCTTGTACATCAGTCTGTCCATTCTCGAAATAAAGTAGTTGTTAGTTTGTGCGTCCCCCTGTGTTGTCTCGTTTTTTCGGTCCATGTCATACCTGGCAGCAGGCCCGTAACTAGGGGGGGGTTGAGGGGGTTCTGACCCCCCCCCCGAAATTTTTTTGATGCTTTAACTTTTCGGGTGATACTAAAATATTTACACGCCTTCACAGCGACCCCCAGCTGCCAAAGTTACACTGCAACTTTCCTGGCATTGCTTCCCTCTTCTTCCTTTCTTCAAACCTACCAGAAAACCTCAGCGCTCCCTCCCCCGCACGCGCACCTGCCCTATTTGTACAGCTTTGCACTTCGCCCTCGCGTTCCTTCGAGTCTTTTCTTTTTCGTCTTTCACCCCGTAGCAGCTCCTTTATTGATTCCAGATGCTTTCCTTGTGCATTGCCGCTGGAGAAGTTATCCGTCTGTGCGGACCGCACGTGTCGGCTTTGGGTTTCTACGAAAAGCGCGTCTCCTTCTGTGAAAGTAAACAGTTCGACAGCAACGGCAACACCAACACGACGTGCGCAAATTTGCCAGGGAACGAAACCCCTAAGCGGAAAAACTCAGCGGCGCATTCCGAGGACGCAGGCTGCAGGGTAAACTTTTCTCAAACTGTAGTCTTCGCCACCGAAACGAATCATCGAAGATGACATCTACTGAAAGACTGGCATATCCGAGCAACTTCGAACAACCTTAACCACACGCAAGGAAATCTACCTCTTCTGTACACACAAGGTATATGCGCCTCCCTACAAAGCACACAAAGCGAGGATACAGCCGGCACACAATCCGGCACCAGCGGTCAACTTTCACAGGAGAGAAAAAACGCCGCCAAGCTGGGCTGCGCGCGGGAGTACAGAGGCTGACGTCACAGCCTACAAAGTGCATTTTTGGGGGGTCACGGCTATTTAATTAGCGCAGCCCAGAGAGAATTATGCAGGCGCCCAGGGAGCCGTCTGTGAAAAGGTGACTTTTTCACAGGAACGGAGCAACACCTGCTTTCTGGACTGTACCACGGGAGTGCAAATGTCTCGGCAGTGCATTCTTGGGGGGTTCACGTATATTAAGGGGAGTATGGAGTGCCCATGGAGTCTTCTGTGAAAAGGTCTTTAAGTAGCGTTAATCCAGTTTGCTGCAGCGGGAGTACAATAATGGTCCTGCATGCACACCAGCTGTAGCGGCGTTCAGAAAACACATGCGCCACGCGGGAGCCGGCGCGTTCATCACACTTCTACATTCTAGCCACTGTAAAGTGGATAAGAGAGGAAGAAAACATCGCCCGCCGTTCACGCCAGGCAGTCGAAGCAGTCGCAAACGTCTTTTTGGAGCCACTGGCCACTTCTGTGTGCGTGCACAGGATTGCGGCAGCAAAATGAAAAGACACTCTGCAACAACGAAGCAAAGGAGTCTTGCGTCTTACTTCAAGAAAGTTCGAACCGATGAAGCGGACGGAGAAGAACCGCCTCCTTCGAAGGATAAAACTTCGCCCTCCTCAGCACTGGTGGAAAGCCAAGCGCGTCGGAACTTCTGTAGCGACTCAGGAGAATGCACCGGTTTATGTGAATCACCTGAGAACGAACACAAGCAGGACACCCATGCGCCGCCGGAAAATGATGGTGGCCGCAGTGCAACTCCAAGTGACCTTTGTTCTACAGTCAACGCTGGGCAAAGTGACGCCTTTACCACTGGGCAATGCCCAAGGAAGGTGAGTGGCATGGCACCTACACATTCTGGTTCGCCTCCCCTCTGTGCGACGAGTGCGAATATTTTGGACTTGGGACTGTTTGTCTCGAAAAGCAATAATGTAAATGATCCAGAGACGACGGAGAAGCTGCTGCTCAATCCGTGGACCCCTCCGGCTAACTATGATTATCCAGTCACAGGGAAAAGGAATCTGAAGTTCCAACCTCACTGGGTAGATCGTTACCCATGGCTTGTTTATTCAGAGAAGCTTCAAGGAGCATTATGCAAATATTGCGTAGTCTTCGCAAGCGAGTGTGCAGGAAAAGGGGAGCACCAGCGCTTGGGCTGTTTTGTAACTAAGGAGTTCACCAATTACAAGAAAGCCATGGACGCCTTTAAGAGCCACGCATCCAGCAGTTATCACGCCATGTCAACAACGCTATCGGAGAACTTTTTAGCAGTCCGGTCCCGCTCACAGCATGACATCTTAACACAACTTGACCACGGTCTTAAAAAGCAGGCGGAAGAAAACCGCAAGAACTTGCTGCCAATAATAGAAACAATCCTTTTCTGTGGCAGGCAAGAAGTACCGCTTCGCGGCACAGACGACTCTGGTCCGATAAATATGTCTGAAGTGCTGCCATTGAAAAATGATGGAAATTTCCGCGCACTGCTTAGGATGAGAGCAAAATGTGGAGATGCCGCCTTGAGAGCTCACATGGAAACATCTCCGGCGAATGCGCTGTACACGAGCCCAAAAATTCAAAATGAGTTGATCACCCTCTGTGGTAAAATCATACAAAGAAAGATAGTTGAAAACGTCAACTCAGGTTCGTGTTTTTCAGTTCTAGCTGACGAGGCCACTGATATATCTCGCACCGCCCACATTTCCCTATGTGTAAGGTACGTTGGACACGACACGTCGGGAGTGCCCATACTTAAAGAAGATTTTGTAGATTTCGTTCCCGTGTACGATCTCACTGGCAAGGCGCTGGCGAGCACAATCCTGAACAGCCTTAGAGGTCATGGCTTTGACCTGAACCTACTTTGCGGGCAAGGATACGACGGCGCGGCATCAATGAGCGGCCACCTTAACGGTGTTTCAAGCCTTCATTCGTCAAACAGCGCCCAAAGCGTTGTACGTGCATTGTAGCGCCCACTCGTTGAACCTTGCTCTGCTTCACGCATGCAAACTCCCCAGCATCCGCAACTGTTTGGGAACTGTATCCTCAACCTGTACGTTTGTGAGAGCTTCGCCACAGAGGACGAACCAACTGCGAGACAAAGTAGAAGATTTAACACAAGAAAAAGAAAATCAGTTCTCTCCTTTTGCCAAACAAGGTGGGTAGAGAGTCACGATGCACTTCAGCGTTTCCTTGAACTGTACGTGCCTATTGTACAATTCCTCGAATATTTGGAAGAAGAGGCCGCGTCATCTGATACTTCATCAAAAGCTTCTCAACTGCTCAATGCCATTACGAAGCCCGAGTTTGTCGTTTCGCTTCAGATCTGTAGCGACCTCTTCTCTTTGACACTGCCACTTTGCAAGTTTCTTCAAAAAATTGACTGTGACTTGGCTCAAGCGTGCGATCACGTAAAGAATGTTATAGACGTTCTTTCCACAAAAAGGGCTAGTGCGGGAAACGGAATTTAATAAGATTTTTCTGAAGTCGCTCTCTTTGCTGAAGATCACAAATGTTGAGATGGCCCTACCACGCATCACTGGAAGGCAGATGCAAAGAAGCAACGTACCTTCTGCTACTCCCGAAGAGTACTACCGGAGGAATGTGTATTTGCCTTTGCTGGCTGACTTCGAAAATCAATTAAGAGACCGGTTCGATGCCCATAAGAAGGTCGTGGTTGGCCTTAACATGCTGCTGCCGAAATTCTGCGCATCGGCTAGCCTTTCTGATATTGATGATGCAGTGCAGTTTTACCTTGGCGACATTCCTTCCGCTAATGTCATCGAAGCAGAGTTCACACTGTGGGTGAACAAATGCTGCCAGATCGAAGAAAAGAATCGCCCAGCTTGTGCTTTACAGGCCTTAGAGATGTGCAACCGCGACTTTTTTCCGAACATCCACAGCCTACTTTCTATCCTGGCGACTTTACCCGTGTCGACGTCGACCCCGGAACGGACTTTTTCCACACTGAGAAGGCTGAAGAGCTACCTTCGAAATCATATGAACAACGACAGATTGACCGGACTAGCACTGCTCAGCATCCATCGAGAACTTCAAGTGACCCCAGAACAAGTCCTCACAGAATTTTGCAAGTTGCCGAGAAGGAAAAACTTCCTCGTTTAAACTTCCCTCTATGTTTCAAGAGTCGATTAAAAGCTAAACCCAGCTAGCCCAAGCTTCAACCCTTCTATTCTTTCGCAATTACGAGGAAACTATCCAGCAAGCAGAATGTGCGAACGGTAACAAGAAGATCGGAATGTCAGGCGACTTGTTTGTTTGCTTGCATACATACTGTCCACGGACTGCCATTTTTGCGACCCGGCGTAACGGCAAATTAACGGGCGCCGCACTCCCCCGCTGACCGGTGGAACCGTTCGCTCATGAAAAGACTGGTCTTTAGTGCAGGGAAGTACTGAATGGGGTGTTCTTCAAACGTTAGTCGCCGATGTTTGATCCTTTGTACCTACGGCGGCGTCGGCAGGGTCGTCAAAGGCCGCGATGCACCCCGAACCAGCTGTAGACTGCAAGACGCACCGGCTGAAACCAAGGAAACTGACCATTCCCACGGGCAAAACTGCTTGTGGACAAGCCGTATGAGAGAACCCCAACAGGTTGTCACTCTCGCTCAGTTGAGGACCCTCTCCTAATTAAAAAGGGACGCGGTCAATATATTTTTAGGGTGGAGTTTCTAACAATGAAACGTGCATGATTGGACCCATGTAGAGGTCTCTTTTCCCCCAGGACGAGAATGAGGGGACACGGAGGTCGATTTAAGCGCAGGATTTCGCCTTGCTAAGCAGTCTAGTTGCTGACCAACGTGGTGTAGAAGGAGATCAAGAAGTATCCCTTAAGTGGTTGTGGCTCCGTATCGGCTGGCCACCTAAACTTAGCCATTCGTCTAGTTGTGACGCGAAATTAACGTCTGTAACGTAGGCATCGGTACTTGAATCTCGAGTAAGTTCAACCTGCCCGAGATCGGCTTCAAGCACTAGCCTACCGGAAACACCAGCGCTGCAACACCGCCGACATCGCAGTTGTGCCAGAACTCTCTCTGACTTCTTGCATCCGATCGTCGTGGACTCAACGCTGTCGGTCATCACAGGTATCCCTTCACCTGTTTATACCTTCGGACTTTCTCATCTGTAGTTTTATTGTTGGTTAGTTTTGTGTAGTTTGTAATACTTCTCTCTTGTAAGCTGATTTATTGATTTTATATGTATTTTGTTAGTTGGTATTAAGTGTTGTACTAGATTCCTCGTGCTGCAATATCACTAGAGTTTTTGTTTTTCCCCACACACGTCTCTGATCTCTTCACTGTCTCTGCTTACGTACGGAACGACCTAACCTGCTGCCATTCCCGTCGCCGACTTCGCGCTGGCGACGCTAGAGTGGCAGCTTGTAACACATACATACCGTTTTTGTACCGTGGTTACATTGTGTTACTTCATCAGGAGCCGTTGGTCGCGGTGTCCCCGGCTTTGGTGGTGCTATTGTCCAAACTTATTTCTTGCTTTAACCAGAATTTGAGGTTGACATACCAATTTCTTTATTTGGGTACAAATAATTGAAAAGTACCATCGAATTATTACAAGTAAGCGATGTACTTGATTTATTCACAAAATAAGCCAGTATAAATCTTAAAAAATGGCAGCCGTTCTACACGCAAACCCCCCCCGAAAAAAAATTCCTGGGTACGCCCTT